>NC_057713.1:75214167-75246871 GCF_004010195.1 Chiloscyllium plagiosum
ATCTCCATCCACCTATTGCACTCTCAGCTACCTTCTCCCTAGCCCCACTCCAATCCCATTTATCTCTCCACCCCTGAGGTTCCCAGCCTCATTCCTGATGAAGGGCCTTTGCCTGAAACATCAATTTTCCTGCTCCTTGGATGCTGCCTGACCTGCTGTGATTTTCCATTACCACTCTAATCTTGACTCTAATCTCCAGCATCTGCAGTACCCACCTCTGCCTACTTTCTCCTTTAAGCTGACCCTGCCATTCCAGATCATGGTAATCATCTACCCTGATGCCATTTTCCCATCCTATCCCATAATGTTAAAAATCCACCAATCTCAGTCTTGATCTTATTGTAATGGCTTATCTTTTACAGCCCACTGAGGGGAAAGAATTCAAAGGATTCATCACCTTCTTAGTGAAGATCTTCCTCCTCACTTCAATATTAAATAGTCTGTCCCTTACTCTGAGATTCTATCCCCAGACTTTAGAATCCCCAGTCAAGGTAAACATCTTTTCTACATCAATCCTCTTTACCTCTTTAAATATTTTGTATGTTTCAATGAGGTCAGCACTCATTCTTCTAAACCCCAGAGAATACCCTGTGGAAGACTCACTGAACCCAAAACATTAACTCTGATCTCTCTTCACAGCTGCTGCCAGACCTGCTGAGCTTTTCCAGCAACATCAGTCTTTGTTCCAGGGAAGACATACTCGGTCTCCACATTCTCTCCTCATTTGACTGTCTCACCAATCAAAAATTCATTCTGGTAAATATTTATTGCATTCCCTTTAAGCAACTTTAAAATGAGTACAGGTGATGGAATGAGGTGAGACATGAAGAAAGCAAAGAGATGGCGATAGGGTGAAATATGGGAGAGAACAAATGACAAGAATGATGACCTTGCAAGGCAGACAAGACTGATAATGAGATGCATAACTGACAGACAGCAGGTCTGGCAGCATTTGTGGGAAGAAAAGCTGACTTAACCTTTCAGGACAGATTCATCGGGGCAGGTTAGATTTTGGTTCAATTGCAAATGCTTCTATTACCGTCAATTCGCTCTCAGCAAATTCTTATTGTCTGGGCATTGGAAGATTTTCTTGACTGTCCTTTATGCTGTTTGATTAAATCTCTTAGAACTGCTTAAGTATAGGCCTTAGATTGATAAAGCTCTTTTCACAACTTCAGCATGTCCCAACGATGCTGCATCGACAACTATCCACTTCTGATGTAAGTAAAACCCAATTTGTGATATATGCAATCAATACCTGAGGTTGCTGTAAATCCATTATTAAAGTTCTGGATAGATTGATTATGCTCAGCTAAAGTAACTTTGCCTAACCTCCACATATCCCTTTTCCAGAGACCCAGGAATGCCCTGTACATCCTCATGCAAATCAGCAGGTTTCTGCAAATTGTAGCAATTGAAACTTTATTTAACATGATCAACATCAGTATATAAATAGCATTTTAGTGGCATTGGAAAAGAAAGAATTGCTGACATTTTATGCAAAGGAAAAGTTGTAGGGAATCTGTAGCAAAATGTCAGAAGCAAACACCTGCTGAATCAAGCTGTGTGGAGCACAGTGTTTTTCACATCAGCTGCATACTTTCTACTGTTAAAAATACCATTGCTGCACAGCAAGAAGTATCAGGAGTGCAGAAGCTTTCAATTCTGCTCGGATGACTTTTGCCTTCTTTGGTGATTGATGTGATGTGCCATTCATAAAATGATTGGTGTCTCTTTCATTGTTGGAGGCAGCAGAAATTGCTGGTACCAATATAGTCAACCTAACTTTACCATGGCCCATTATTACGAGTACTTGTGCAGCAAGGGAAAAATTCACAAACGTTACTTGCACTTTAGAAAAGACTGTTTCTCTGGGTTTTCTGCACCAACTCAAGGATATATGGATTAAATTTTATTTCAGAATGCATTGGTGCAGGTTGTGTATTGTAACTTAATCCAAAGTGTACAATGCTTTTAGAATTAGAATCCTTTGGCCCAACAAGTCCACACTGACCACCTGAAGAGTATCCCACCTAAACCTATTACTCTTCATTTACCCCTGACTAATGCCCCTAACCTACACATCCCTGAACACTATGGGAAATTTAGCATGGCCAATTCACCTGACCTGCGCATCTTTGGATTGTGGGAGGAAACTGAAGCACCTGGAGAATGTGCAAGCTCCACACAGACAGTCGTTTGAGGCAGAGAATTGAACCCAGGTTCCTCGGCTCTATGGCAGCAGTGCTAACCACTGAGCCACTGTGCTTTGTTTTGTGCAGCACAGCACAGCAAACTTGTCACAGTGATCTACTGACAATCAGATTCTGCACATTACTTTTGGTGACGATTATGATTATGATCTAAAATATGTTTTCGATTCTTTTTCAGAATGCTGGTGTTACCTAAAAGGAGTAATCAAACCTTTTACTCCAGGATTCTTCCCTTGTGTGACAGACTAAAGAGATGGAATCAACTCAGACTTTAATTAAACAAACCCTTTTTTACTTAACATAAACTTGTTGCAACGTTTTCTTCTTACTTTATCTAACTTAACTTCAACTTTAGGTTGCTTCATTTAACTTCACTTGACTTTAAGTTAATTCACATTTAATTCCAACTCTAACTCTATAGGTTTGGCTTGAAATAAATACACGGTGACTTAAGTGAAGTTCCAAAATTTGCTTTTGATGTAGATTCTGCCTTGTGGTCCTTTGTCGCTTTGAAGATAACTTCAGGGCATGTACTTCTCAAATATTGTTCTTGAGAGCTCATTCCTGCAAAATCCTTTGTTCTGGTAACCTTTATCCCAAAGTGTGCTCATTCTTCCAGACAAAGGAGTTTACTAGTGCACAACTTCCAAATGTTTCTGCCAAGTCATAAACAGCCAGATGCCATGCTCCATGTAAGTAATTGTGGTGCCAGCACATTTAGCAGGCCGCAGTAACCTCTCCCTTATTTGGTTAACAGTAGAAAGTGTAGATCACAGTTGACAGGATAAGTCAAAACATGCCCTAGCTGCAGTTTTAACCTCGGTCCAAGTTTAAACTAGATTAGATTACTTACAGTGTGGAAACAGGCCCTTCAGCCCAACAAGCCCACACCGATCCTCCAAAGAGCAACCCACCCCAGACCCATTCCCCTACATTTACCCCTTCGCCTAACACTACGGGCAATTTAACATGGCCAATTCACCTAACCTGCACATTTTTGGACTGTGGGAGGAAACCGGAGCACACCCACGAGGAGAACGTGCAAACTCCACACAGACAGTTGCCTGAGGCGGGAATTGAACCCAGGTCTCTGGCGCTGGGAGGCAGCAGTGCTAACCACTGTGCCACCATGCCACCCTAGCTTGACCAAAGTTTCCAGTAGGCTTGATTGTAGCTCATAAGATATAAGATAATCAGAGGGTTAGATAGGGTGGGCAGGGAGAGCCTTTTTCCAAGAATGGTGACAGTGAGCATGAGGGGGCATAGCTTTAAATTGAGGGGTGATGGATATAGGACAGATGTCAGAGGTAGTTTCTTTACTCAGAGAGTAGTAAGGGCATGAATGTTTTGCCTGCAACAGTAGTAGATTCACCAACTTTAAGTACATTTAAGTCGTCATTGGACAAACATATGGACGTACATGGAATAGTGTAGGTTAGATGGGCTTCAGATTGGTATGACAGGTCGGCGCAACATCGAGGGCCGAAAGGCCTGTACTGCGCTGTAATGTTCTATGTTCTATGTTCATAGCCATTTCCTCTGCTGGCCACCTGACCACATGGAATTGGTAATAATGAAAATTTTACTGGGATTACATTGGATTTACCAATTGATCTGCTCATTTGCCTGTATAGTTTATAGTTTAGCAATCAAATATGTTCATCTTGTGGGGCCACAATAAATTCCTTTTCAAAAATAAATTTCTTAGATGTTTTAATCGTGGTTTATACAACAGAGTTCATGGTTCTATCCATTTGCCCATCACAATGAAACTTGATACACAAGGATGTAAAATGTTTGATGAACTGTATTTTAACACTATGACTTTTACATTGCCATGTCTGAACTGGTAAAATGGCTATTAGGAGTTTTATTTTTAACTGACACAGACAATCAAAAGAAATTTTAGCTTATGCAGCATTTCATATAGCTCTAATCATTGCCATTACACACAGATAACAAAATGCCTCTGAGTCACAGTAAAATGGGATTACAATGCAAACAGTAAGAATTTGAGAAGACAGCTCAAATAAAAACTGCCTGATTTGAGATTTCTGATTTATTTATGAAATAGAAAAAGGAAAGCTTGACCTGCCTGAGGTGAGGCTTTTAAAATAATTATTTGGTCTGGCATGGCAGCCTCCTAGTCTGACGTAACAGCCTCCTGGCCCGTGAGGTGGACTTTCAGCCTGGCGAGGCAGATGTTTGACCCAGTGTGGTCATCTTTCAGCCTTGCATGACGGTCTTTGGACCTGTGTGGTTGTGTTTTGGCCCGCCATGGTGGGTCCTTGGCCTAACTTGGCTGATGCATGGCCCAGTGTGGCAGTCTCTTGGCCTGGCATGGTGATCTCTTAGCGGCGCAGCATAGTGGTCTCTTGCCCCAGCATGGTAGCCTTTTGGTGGTACATGGCAGTCTTTAGGCCTGACATGTCCTCATCATGGACTTCTGGTTTTGAGGTGATTCGTGGAAGTGTGGTCCCACTGTTGCTAAGCACTTAAGAAAGATAGTAATGTTTGAACTTTCAGCTTTCTTTTTGTTTTCTATTTAAAGCTCAGTAGGTGTTACTCTACTGTATTTACTGCAATTTTGTTCTTTCTTTCTCCCTGGTTCTTAAGATTTTGTAACTAGGTACTTGTACCTAAGATGGCACCTTGTGTGGCGATATTACACTTTCACTGTATTCCTGTACAGCTACTTGAATACCTGTGACAATAAAATTAAAATCAAAGGTGAGAGCAGGTACTTATTTGTACAATCATAGAAGTTTAAATGCATTAGTTATTGGGGAATTAACCTTCTGAAGTTAGTTAGCCTTGGATGCAGAGACACCATTGGAGAAACCTCTTTCTCTACCTGCAAGAAGATTAGAATAACAAAATGGTATCAGCAAGATAACCTTGTAAGAATATAGAGACAAATAACATAGCAAGGAGGGTAGAGACAATTTTGAGATAGGGTCGCTATTACCTTGAAAGAATAAACAACTGCTGCTTCGCGTGCCAGATAAGGGGGAAGCTGCTCCTGAAACTGTTAGTTCTGTCACAGAGTATTACGTTAACCTATGCATAACTTTATAGGTAACTTTACATTAGATCTGATACCACAAATATTATGACAATTGGTAGAAATTAATATACTGTTTGATCTTCTGGATTAAGGTCAAAAGATATAAGAAGAAGAGATATAAATTGCATGATCGAATTTGAGAAGTCATTAGTAATAAGCAAGTATATGATGCAACTGGCAAATGTATAGGAAGGGAAATAACAGTGAGTGTTGGAATGTGGTCAGTAATTGTAAGAGCCAAGGACAGGTGATAGGGACAACATCATCCCTGAGATGAGAGAGAACCTAAGACTGGAGTGACTGGGCTTGTATACCCTTGAGTTTAGAAGACTGAGAGGGGATCTGATTGAGACATATAAGATTATTAAAGGATTGGACACTCTGGAGGCAGGAAACATGTTTCCGCTGATGGGTGAGTGCTGAACCAGAGGACACAGCTTAAAAATACGGGATAGACCGTTTAGGACAGAGATGAGGAGAAACTTCTTCACCCAGAGAGTGGTGGCTGTGTGGAATGCTCTGCCCCAGAGGGCAGTGGAGGCCCAATTCCTAGATTCATTTAAGAAAGAGTTGGATAGAGCTCTCAAGGATAGTGGAATCAAGGGTTATGGAGATAAGGCAGGAACAGGATACTGATTAAGAATGATCAGCCATGATCATATTCAATGGTGGTGCAGGCTCGAAGAATGGCCAGTCCTGCACCTATTGTCTATTGTCTATTGTCTAAGGTGGATGATGAAGTAGGTCAGACGGAATGTGGCAAACACTGAGCAACTAACCATTGTAAATAACCATTGCATGTGTGACTATCCTGCACATTATTGGGAAAGGTAGACTGTCACTGACCTCCAATATGAGCTGCGTTTTTGAGGTTTGGACAGTTTGAGCTTTAGGGAGAGGCTGAATACACTGGGGCTATTTCTGCTGGAACATCAGAGGCTGAAAGGTGACCTTATAGAGGTTTACAAAATCATGAGGGGCATGGAAAAGTTAAATTGAAAAGGCCTTTTCCCTGCGGTGGGGGAGTCCAAAACTAAAGATTTAAGGTGAGAAGGGAAAGATTTAAAAGAGATCTAAGGGCCAACTTTTCCAAACAGAGGATAGTGTGTGTATGGAATGGGCTGCCAGAAGAAGTGGTGGAAGCTGGTACAATTACAACATTTAAAAGGCATCTGGATGAATTTATGAATAAAAAGGGTATGGAGGGATACGGGCCAAATACTGGCAAATGGTCCTAGATTTGTTTAGGATATCTAATCGGAAAAGATGAGTTGGTCTCAAGGGTCTGTTTCCATGCTATATATCTCTATGACTCTATGACTCTATGAGAATTGAGCCCCATGTGAAAGCAGTATCTGGCCTCTGCTGCATGTGTGGTAAAGGAGCTCTGAACAAAGATTTGTGTTACTGAACACGGGACTCAGATTCCTCTTTAAAAACCCTCTCCGAAGCATTGTGACTTGCCATTGTCATGAAACTACTGATGTAATTACCTCCTGTATTGAGACATGACGGCAGAAGTAATCAAAATTATCACATGATAAATGGTGTCAGAAGTGAGCAGTAGAAATTGTGTGTCGTTTGAGGGGTCTAAGAGAGTCAGTTGCTGAATAAGCACTACAGAATTGTGTTGGAAACTCAATGAGTCATGTGGCTTCAAAGTCCCTTCTCTTGTGGAGATGAAAACTGATTGAGACAGAAAGAAACTTCTTCTAGTCTCAATGGGGAAAGTATGAGATTACCACATAGTTAAAGAGAAAACTTGAATAAGTGAAGGTAGAAGTATGGTTACTACTGCTGAAGATGTATCGCATCCTAGGCCTCACTGTGGAGCAAAAGAAAACAGACTGGAGAAACGTTTAAGGGTTTGGAGATCCATTGGAACTCTCCACTCATGTTATTAATGAATTATTGTACTTAATCCCAGAGTTCAAGAAGACTTGGGGAATTGTGAACCATGAACAGGACTTCAGAAAGGCATTAACATGGTGGTTGAGTGGGCAGATAGATAGCAGATACATTTCAATGCAGAGAAATATGAGATGATACACTTTGAAACAAAGAATATAGAGACAGTATAAGATAAAGAGTACTATTATAAAGGTATGCAGGAACAGAGTAAATAGTGTAAGTTATTAATGGTGGCAGGACAGGTAGAGCAAGCTATTCATAAAGCACACCATATTCCAGGATTCATTATTAAGAGCATTGTATAAAAAAGGGAGGTTATGATGAACTTATGTCAGATACCTGTTAGATCTCGACTGATGTATTTTGAACAGCTCTGTTGAATATTTTAGAAATTGTGCAGCAGTGAAATAAGGGAATGATTCCAGGGTTGAGAAACTTCAGTTATGACGATAGATTGGAGAAGTTAGAGCTATTTTCTTTGGAGAGGAGAAGGCTAAGTGGAAACTTGATAGAAGTTTTCAAAGTCATGAGTGGGCTGGGTAGAGTGGATGCAGAGTAACTGTTCCTGCTTGTCAAGGGATTGATAAGCTAAGGACATAGTTATAAAGTGTTCTGCAACTGAAATAAATGTGAAGTAAGATAAAACTTTATCACACAGAAAGTAGTTAGGTTCTGAAATGCACTGTTTGGAGCCTTGATGGAGGCAGTTTCAAAGATTCAATTGAGGTATTCAAGAAGACATTAGGTGATTAGTTAAATAGAAATTAGTTAAATAGCACTCAACTGAAATGCTCAGAGAGCAACTGCAGGCATGATGAGCTGAATTGCCACCTTTTGGATTGTAACAACTTTGTGAGTCCATGAATATTGATCAATAGGTAACTACTGAGTAAACAGGAAGGTTAAGGCCAGATTAAGGGATATAAATATTTCAGAAGGGAACATGTGAAAGAAAAGTAAACATAACTAGTATGGAGAAAACAATGCTTTAACTGCAAGAAACTGAATCATTTTGAACTGTAATGACAATGGTAAAATATTGACCATTAAGTTTCAACTTCTATCATTTGATTTTAATAACTGAGATCTTAATGGATTAAAAGGTGTTTTTAAAATGGAATAAGCATAAATCTGAGGTGACTGTAGCAAGCACCTGCCCACAAAATGCGACATGTTCAGGAATATACAAAACCGAATTGAAATGATCAATTTATCTAAAGACATTTAAATCAGTTAACTGTGTCAGGTGTCAAGAAATTCACATCTCCTGTTTTAATGTATACTTGTATGAGAAGCTACGGGGTTGACATTTCAGGCTTAACCATTCATCACAACTGGGGAGGGAGAAGGGGGCTGAGAAATAAATAGGGGGTGGGGATTGGGACTAGGGAAAAGGGAATTGGGATGGCGATAGGTGGGCAAAGGGAGGAGGTGATTGTTATAGGTCAGTGGGAAGTGTGGAGTGGGTAGCTGGGAATGAAGATGGACAGGTAGGTCAGGTCAAGAGGGCAGAGCTGAATCAGAGGGTTGGATCTTGGATGAAGTGGGTGGAGGGGAGATTTGGAAACTGGTGATTTCAATGTTGATACCATGTAGTTGTAGGCTCCTGAAGCGGAAGATCAGATGTTCCTCCTCTAGTTTGTGGGTGGTCTTGTTTAGGCAGTGGATGAGGCTCAGAATGGACATGTCATAGGGGTAGTGGGAGGAGGAGTTGAAATGGATGGGTACAGGAGGGTGGGGTTGGTTGGTGCGTATGGACCATTCCACGAGTTTGCACTCGGTCCTTCTGATGTAGAGGAAATCACATCGAGATGCAGTAAAATGAGGTTTGAGGATATGCAAATAAATCTCTGCTGGATTTGGAATGATTCTTTTGGGGGCTTAGCTGGAGATGAGGGGGAGAGGTGTGGAGGCAGGTTTTGCACCTCTTGCGGTGGCAGGGGTCAGTGGGGAGTGTTGATTTAATGAGGGAATCACAGGTGGAATGATCACTACAGAATGCAGATAGGGGTGGGGAGGGAAATATATTTTTGGTGGTGGGGTCTGACTGTAGGTGGTGAAAATGCTGGAGGATTGAATTGAATTGAATTGGATTTATTGTCACGTATACTGAGGCACAGTGAAAGGATTTGTCTTGCGAGTAATACAGGCAGATCACAGAGTTAAGTCACATAGATAAGTAAATAATAGGTAAACAGCAGCAAAAACCAAAGCACAGGTACAGGCGAATATTAAGAGTTAGTGAGTCCATTCAGTATTCTAATAACAGTAGGATAGAAACTGTTGCAAGACCCACTTGTGCATGTGTTCAGGCTTCTGTACTTTCTTCCTGACGATAGAGGTTACAAAAAAAACATTGCCAGGGTGGAGATTGATCTTTAAGAATGCTGGCGGTCTTTCCTTGACAGAGGGCCTGGTAGATGGATTTGATAGACGGGAGGTTGATATGCTAGATTCAGGATTAGTGGAATGTGAGGACCGGGGGATTCTATCCTTGTTGTGGTTGGGGAGGTGAGGTTCAAGGGTGGAGATGCAGGAAATGGCAGAGATGCGATCGAGGGCATTGTTGTGAACACGGGTGGGGAAATTACGGTCTGTAATTAGAAGGACAGCTGGGATGTACTGGAGTGGAATCGTTCATTCTAGGAGCAGATATAGCAGAGGGAGAGAAAACATGGGAGCACGTGACAGCACTGAAACAGTCATCGATATAATGACCCCCAACACCTCACCTTCACCAATGACATCAGTTCCTCTACACCTACATCCCTCATGAGGAAGGCCTTAAAGCCTTCTGTTTCTTCTTCTCCCACTGACCCACTCAGTCTCCATCCACCAACACTCTTTCGATTGACGGAACTGGTCCTCACCCTTAACAACTTCTATTTTCAATCCCCCCACTTCCTATAAACCAGAGGGGTGATTATGGGTACACACATGGGTCCCAGCTATGCTTGCTCTTTGTAGGATATGTAGAATAGTCCCTCTTCTACAGCTACACTTGATCTATTCCCCACTTTTTCCTTCACTACATCGATGACTGTATTCGTGCTGCCTCGTGCTTCCATGAGGAACTTGAACAGTTCATTCACTACACCAACACCTTCCACTCTGGCTTCAAATTTACCTGGACAATCTCCAACACCTCACTCCCCTTCCTGGACCTCTCCATCTCCAGCTCTGGAATCAGAAGTCACAGAAATATATAGCATGGAAACAGACCAAATTGAACCAACTTGTCCTTGCTGACCAGATATCCTAAATAAATCTAGTCCCATGCACCAGCATTTGGCCCATATTCCTCTAAACCCTTCCAATTCATATAGTTATTCAGATGCCTTTTAAATGCTGTAATTGTATCATCCTCCACCACTTCCTCTGATAGCTTATTCCATACACGCAGCACCCTCTGCGTGAAAACATTGCCCCTTAGGTCCCTTTTAACTCTTTTCCCTCCCACCTTAACCTATGTTCTCTAGTTTTGGACTACCCCACCCCAGGGAAAAGATCTTGTCTATTTGCCCTATCCATGTCCATCATGATTTTATAAACTACTATAAGGTCACCCCTCAGCCTTTGATGTTCCAGGGAAAATAATCTATTCAGCTATAGCTCAAACCCTCCAAACCTGGCAACATCCTTGTAAATCTTTTCTGAACTCTTTTAAGTTTCACAACATTCTTCCTGTAGCAGGGAGATAAGAATTCCATGCAGTATTCCAATGTTGGCTTATCCAATGTCCTGTGCAGCCGCTACGTGACCTCCTAACTCATACTTTATGCACTGAACAATAAAGGTAAGCGTACCAAATGCTTTCTTCACTATTCTATCTACCTGTGACTCCACTTTCAAGGAACTATGAACCTGCACTCCAAGGTCTCATTGTTCAGCAACACTTCAGTATGTTACCATTAAGTGTCTTGATTTGCCTTTCCAAAATACAGCACCTCATATTTATCAAAATTAAACTCCATCTGCCACTCTTGGCCCGTTGACCTGTCTAATCAAAATGTTCTTCACTGTGCACTACATCTCCGATTTTGGTGCCATCTGCAAACTTACTAATTATACCTCCTATATTCACATCCAAATCATTCATGGTTTATTATTTTAGTTGGGATTGGCAAGTAATAAAATTTCAGTTTCTCTCACTCAAGAAAGCCTCAAGAAACTCCTTAATTCTGATCTAGTAATTATTTTAACTCAGATGTGATATAACTGAATGCTAAAAAGAGATAAATGTATTTGTTGTGGCTTGAATAATCATCTGGTCATAACAGCATGCAAGAATCAAAGAGTGTGGTGCTGGAAAAACGCATCCGAGGAGCAGGAAAGCAGACATTTCAAGCATAAGCTCTTCATCAGGAATGAAGACACGACCCAAGGGGGCTGAGAGATAAATGGGAGGGGTTTGGGGCTGGGGGGATGGTAGCTGGGAATGCGATAGGTAGATGAAGGAGGTGTGAAGGTGATTGGTCAGAAAGGAGGGTGGAGCGGATAGGTGGGAAGGAAGATGGACAGGTAGGACAGTTCAAAAAGGTGGAGCTGACCTGGAAGGTTGGATCTGGGACAAGGTGGGGGGGGGGGGATGGGGAGGCAGGAGGCAGGGAAATGAGGTAACTGGTGAAATCCACATTGGTCCCATGTGTTCGGATTGTCCCAAGGTGGAAGATGAGGCATTCTTCCTCCAAGTGTTTGGTGGCTAGAGTTTGGCAGTGGAGGAGATCCAGGACTTTCATGTCCTTGGTGGAGTGGGAGGGGGCATTAATGTGTTCGGCCACAGGATGATAGATTTATTTAGTGCATGTATCCCAAAGCTGTTCTCTGAAACTTTCCGCAAGTTGGCATCCTGTCTCCCCAATGTAGAGGAGACCACATTGAGAGCAATGGACACAGTAGATGATTTGTGTGTTAGTACTGGTAAATCTCTGTCGTATGTAGAAGGATCCTTTGGGTCCTTGGATGGAGGTGAGGAGGGAGGTGTGGGCACAGGTTTTGAACTCCTTGCGGTAGCAGGGGAAGGTGCCGGGTGTGGAAGGTGGGTTGGCCGGGGTGTGGGACAGCCGCAAGATTCACCATTGCCAAAACCACCGTGAAGTCTACCCGGCATGTCACGTCCGGCATGTTGCCACCGCTTCAGCCACTTCCGCCTCCACCAACATCACTCATTGGAACACCACCGGTGACATTGTGACTATCACATGTTGTGTCACTTCTGCTCCCGCAGATGCCACCAAAGGCACTACTTTCGTCCCCCCAACCCCCATTGCTGACGACACCCACAATCCCATAACCACACCCACTCCAGAGACAGTCTCCGCCCCCCACTCCTAACACCAGCTCCACACCAGGTCTTAGCTCCCATCCCTACTGTGTTTTTACCATTCCCCCAGGCCTCCCCCTCATTGATGATGAACGATCAGTCCTCAGTAAAGGCCTCACCTTCATCCCCCTTCTCTCCTAGATCAATGAATTCAACATCAATGAATTCAACACGTGTTACAACACTGAACTTTTCTTCCGCTACCTCTGCCTCTGTGCTTACTTTTTCCAAGAAAACTCCCACCCACCCTCCGAGGACCCCTTCTTCCACCTCCAACACATCCCATCCAACTGGACACCTCGTGCTGGTCTCCATCGTTTCATTTCCGACTGCTGCTGTGACATTGACCGCCTCCACCTGTCCACCCCCTTCACTCACTCCAACCTCTCATTCTTGCAACATGCAGCCCTCCACTCCATCCACTCCAACCCCACCTCACCATCTAACCAGTAGACAAGGGGTGGGGGGGGGGGGGGGGCGGGGTGCAGTGGTAGTTTGGCGCACCGACCTCTACACTGTTGAATCCATGCGCCAACTTGCGAACAACTTCTCTTACTACTCCTTTGACCATGACATCTCCCATCACCAAACCATCATCTTCCAGACCATCTGTGACTTCATCACCTCAGGAGACCCCCCACCAACAGCCTCCAACCTCATAGTCCCAGAACCCCGCAACTCCCGGTTCTATCTCCTAACCAAAATTCACAAACCTGGCTGCCCCAGTCGACCCATCCTCTCAGCCTGCTCTTGCCCCAGCGAACTTATCTCTGCATACCTTGAAACCTTCCTGTTTCCCTTGGTCCAGGAACTCCCCATATATGCTCGGCACACCACTGTGCCTTTCACCCCCTCCATGACTTTAGTTTCCTCAGCTCCCAACGCCTCATCTTCACCATGGACATCCAATCCCTGTACACATCTATCCGCTGTGATGAAGGCCTCCAAGCCTTCCGTTTCTTCATCTCCCGCCCACCCAAACAGTATCCTTTCACTGACACACTCATTCGATTGGCTGATTTGGTCCTCACCCTCAACAATTTCTCCTTCAAATCCTCCCACTTCTTCCAGAACAAAGGGATAACCATGGACACCCTCATGGGCCCCAGCTATGCCTGTCTCTTTGTCAGGTACATGGAACTGTCCATCTTCTGCAGCTATACCAGCATGAGTATCATCTGAAATGCCTTGGGTAAATTCATTGCCACCAATACTTCTTATTTGTATTAGTCTAAACTACTGATAACATGATGGAAGGATCCCACCCAAAGTCTTAATCAAAAACTAGGCTCTATCTTGACAAACGGAAAAGACTTACAACATTAAATACTTCATAGCTGGCTACATTACATCTGAGATACATGATTGCTTCTTGTTAGATGATCAGGCTGGACTTCAGAGTATGTACACATTAATATTAGCTGTATTGATCACGACACTTCTAACTGGTACTACAATACTGTAACATTCAAACACAGAAACTGGTTCACTCCTCCCAAGATCTGTCTTCTACATCCTAATACGGAGAGATTATCTTCTGTCGAATAATTCCATCAAATATGAACTGTTTTATACAATTGTCACTTTAAATGCTGGCTAGATTTGACTGAAGAGGATGCATGGAATTTTCATCGCTAGAGGTTCACCTACTGCCCCCAGATAAAGGTAACAAATCCTTTTAAAGTAAGCAACATTAATGGTGGTTCAAAGTGCTATTTAAAGGGATATTCACCACTTGAAAATATACAGCTCATTTCACGGCGGTTGCTTCGGGGCTGTGAAAGAGTTGGCACACTTTGTCAAGTTTGCAGCAACACTTGGATAACATTTATTCTTAAAATTTGCTGATTACTTTGTCATTTTCGGTCTCATGGTAGGAGTTACCATGAAATGGATTTTTAAAAATTCATTAATGGAATGTGGGAGGTGTTAACTGTGCATTTATTGCACATCCGTAATTGCTCTTGAGAAGGTGGTGGTGGTGAGCTTGAACTGCTGAAGTTCATGTGCTGTAGGTAGACCCAATATTGCATTTGGAAGAGTCCCAAGATTTTGACCCAGCAAGTAAAGGAACAGCAATATATTCCAATGGCAGGATGGTGAGTGGGGGGCTTGGATGAGAATTTGCAATTGGTCAAGTTCCCATGTCCTTCTCGATGGAAGTGGTTGTGGATTTTGAAGCTGCAGTGTAAAAAGTCTTGGTAAATTCCTGCTGTGCATCTTGTAGACGGTACACACTACTGCTACTAAGCATTTGTGGTAGAATAGTTGAATGTGGATGTGATGCCAAATAAGTGAGCTACTTTGCCTGGACGGTATCAAGACAGTATTAAGTGTTGTTGAAGCTACAACAATCAGGGAAGTGGGAAGTATTCCATCACACTTCTGAATTGTAACTTGTGGATGGATGCTTTGTGAATTCAGAAAGTGAACAAATTGCTGCAGGATTCTTTGTCTTTGACCTGGTAGTTATATGGCTATCTGTTTCAGTTTCTGATTGATGGTAACCTCCAGGGTGTTGATGGGGTAGGATTCAGCAATGGCAATACTACTGAATGCTAATGGGCAACTGTTAGATTCTCTCTTGTTGGAGATGGTCATTAGCTGATATCTGTGTGGTGCAAATGTAACTTGCTTCTTGTCAGCCCAAGACTGGGTATAGTCCAGATCTTGTTGAATGTAGACATGTGCTACTTCAGTATCTGAGGAGTCGTAACTGGTGCTGAACATTGTGCAATCATCAATGATTGCCCCAACTGTGACCTTATGATCAAGGAGAAGTAATTAATGAAGAGGGGAAAGGATATATCTGGCTTGTCAGTTTAGTCATAGAGTCAAGGAGGCATATGTCAAGAAAACAGACCCTTTGGTCCAACTCGTCTATGCTGACCAGTTTCCCAAACTAAACAAGTCTCATTTGCCTACATTTGGCTCATATGTCTCTAAAGCATTCTATTCATGTACCTGTCCAAATGACTCTTAAATGCTATAACCATCCTTGCATCTACTACTTCCTCTGCCAGTTTATTCCACATATGAACCACACTCTAAGTGGAAAAGTTGCCGCTCAGGTCCCTTTTAAATATTTCACCTCTCACCTTAATACTATGCAGTCTAGTTTTGAATGCCCCCACCCTAGGGAAAAGACTTTTGCTATTCGGCTTTTCTATGCCACTTGTAACTTTATAAAACCCTATAAGACTACACCTCAACCCGAAACTCCACTGAAAAAATCCCAGACTATCCACATCTCCTTATAACTCAAACTCTCTAGTTCTGGTAACATCCTTGTAAATCTTTTCTACACCATTTCCAATTTAATAATATCCTTCTTACAGCAGGGTGACCATAACTGTACACAGTACTTCAAAAGTGGCCTCACCAACATCTTGTGCAACCATAACATGATGTCCTAACTCCTATGCTCAAAGGTTTGAGCAACGAAGACAAGCGTGTCAAGCACTTTCCTTACCACCCCATCTACCTGTGATGCAACTTGCAAGAAACTATATCCCTGAACCCATAGGTTTCTCTGTTCGAGAACACTCACCGCTACCCTACCAATAACTATATAAGTCCTACCCTTGTTCATTTACCAAAATACAACACATTACATTTATCTAAATTAAACTCCATCTGCCATTTCTTGGTCCATTGGCCCAATTGATCAAGATTTTTTCGAACTCTTAAATAACCTTTTTCATTGTCTACTATATTGGTGCCATTTTGGTGTCATCTGCAAATGTACAAGCTGTGTATCCTATATTCTATCCAAATCTTTTATATAAATGACAAACAACAGTGAATCCAGCACCAATCCCTATGAAACATTGCTTGTCACAGGCTTCTAATCTGAAAAAAACAACCATTCACTGCCACCCTCTGCCTCCTACCGTCAAGCCAAATTTATATCCAGTTGTTCAACAATCCCTAGATCCCCTATGATCTAACTTTACTAAACAGTCTACAATGCAAACCTTGTCAAGTGCCTTGCTAACCTTCACATAGACAATGTCTACCACTCTGACCTCATCTATCATCTTGGTCACATTCTCAAAAAGCTCAATTAAGTTTATGAGACATCATTTCACATGCACAAAGCCTTGCTCACTATCCCTAATTGGTCCTTGCCTGTCCAAATGCATGTAGTGCTCTCTGTCAGAATCCCCTCTACCACAGACATCAGACTCACTGGTCTATCATTATGCTACAGCAGAATTTGAATTCAATAATAATCTGGAATTAAGAATCTAATGATGATCATGAAACCATTGTCACGTTCCCTCGCAGTAGTCAGGATGTGTGGAAAAAATAAATCAGCAAATAGAAAAGGTATGTGAGAAAAACATAGAAAGAATAGTCGTGGAGAACTTCAATATGCATATGGACTGGGAAAATTAGGTTGGTAGTGGATCTCAAGAAAAGGAATTCATTGAATATGTACGAGATATTTCTCTAGAATAGCAAGTGTTAGAGTCCAACAGGCAATTGTCAATCTGGTAATGTGTCACGTGAAAAACCCAGAGAGGTTAGCAACCATGATATTACAGAATTTACCCTGCACTTTGAGAGGGAGAATGTGGAATCAGATGTAACAGAATTACAATTGAGTAAAGGTAACTTCAAAGACATGAGGAAGGAGCTGGCCAGAATTGGTTGGATGGGAAGATTAGCAGAGAAGATAGTAGGCAAAATGACAGGACTTTCTCGAATAATTTGGGAGGTGTAGCAGAAATTCATTCTAAGGAAGAGAAAACATATTAAGCGGAGGAATAAGCAACCATAACTGACAAGGGAAAGAAGATGAAATATCAGAGTTAGCCAGCTAGTAAAATAATTGAAGATTGCACCTGCACATGGAGTCTTTTAACTTGGAGAGAATGTCACACTGCAGCCATCATGTGGTTCTATCTGACCAGAAAACTCTCTTGCTTGTTGGTACAAGAAGGATTTAATAGTCAACGTGTTTGGCCACGTTACAAAACACCTTCCATGAGGAACAAGCCCTGAAGTGGGACTTGAAGGCAGAATTTTCTGGGTTAGAAGTAGGCACATTACTATCTGCATCACCAAAATCTCTCAACAATAATGCAGGCAGCAGCACCCCCAGTGAAAACAAAACAAATACAAAAGAAATGAGATTTCCTTTTCTTTAAATAACCTCTTTGCTCAGCTGGGAAAACTGAACTCAGAAAAATTAATATGTGAATTAGATAATTAAAAAGAAACCGACGACAGATGTTTTAAACATGCTTCTCCCTCTGCACAAAAGGTTATTATTTGGCAGAGCTCCCATTGCTTTGCTGCAATGGTGGACTAGGCATTTATTACAGAGAAGATTAATTATTTGAACAGTGGCAAGGGCATTGTCAAGGAGACTGATTATATTGAACATCGGTTTGTCAATTTTTGAAAGGTACATTGCAGAATCCGTTATATTCTGCTGGATATTTACTGAATCATGACAATTTGAGAAGCTATTATGTTCTAAAAGTTAATTAAAAGAAAAGGTTTCTGATTTGCAGATCATGTTTGCTATGTGGTAATTTTGATTTTAAAATTGGAGTACAGTGAAGTATCTTTCCTTTTTCACTCATACAGTCATAGTCATAGGCTTGTACAGCCATAAATTCAAGTCTTGCAAATTAAGTATACTGAAGAAGACTTGAAGATATTTAATGTAATGGGTTGCATGATTTAGGTCCTGAGATAAATCCATTAAGGTACACTTTAACTCAACTCACTTTCTTCTATAGTATCACAGTATCACTAAGTGCTGCCTCATTTATACTTATGCCACACATTGTCACCTTTTATGTGATTATTTAAAAATAAATCTTTGACAATACTTTAGGTTATGACTTATGTTTACATTGATACTCATGGACATTGAAGCCAAAGCATTTCATAAGTGCATTTTACAAAACTTAAAGACACATTGAGCATTACATTAAATCTTGAAGATCTTTCTGGAATATCATTCATGATATTTGCTGTAATGTGTCATCTTATAGCAGCATAGCAGTATAGCACAGTACCTATGCAAAATATATCATCCCTAACCAATCTGAAGGATCCTATTTTGTTGCCTGCTATTCAGCTTTATGTTTTACAAAAAATATCGTCATATCCTTCACTGTTAAGGGATAGACTGAACCATTCTGATGCTTGGCGAATGTAACCTAGAGATTCCAATCTAGCAGAGGCCTGACCAATGATGTTGTGGTGTTTGCATCCTACTGAAGAGAGAAGCTTTGACCCAGCTGAGTAAATCACATGATGCTGCTCTAGGAAAACTCTAGTCATAAGAAATGGCATTGAGTGTTCAAGTAAAATAAAAGCAAAATAAAGAGATGTTGGAAATCTCAAATAAATGCAGAAAATGCTGGAGTTTTTATTTTATTCATTCATAAGATACGAGCTTCACCAGCTTGGTCAGCATTTGTGGCCTATCCCAAATTACCCTTGAACTGAGTGGCTTAGCAGGCTCATTACAAAGACCAGTTAAGACTCAAACATATTGCCGTGCGTTTGGAGTCACATGTAGGCCAGGCAGAGAAAGCAGATTTCTTTTTCTAAAGGGGCATTAATGGACCAGATGAGTTTTTATAAAACTCAATAATAACTATATTGCCACTATTAGAACAGTTTTCATTTTCTATTTTTATTGAATTCAAACTTCAGCATCTGACATTGTGGAGTTTTCAACCCATGTGTCCAGAATATTATAAACAACAGCTGATTACCTTAATGATATTACCACTGTACTACAGCCTCCCCCGGGGGAAGTGGCAGAGAGAGAAACAAAGTTAACATTTCAACTCTAATATTACTTCAGAAGGCAAAATCCTCTCTTGTTCATGAAAATAGCATTTTGAGCAGAAGAACCTTCAGGGTCAAATGGGTGCAGTCAATGACTTCTTAAAGATGAAGGAATCTAGCAAGTTCTTAAAACTGCATGTTGCCACCACTAACTTTTTGTGAAGAGGATGAAACAATTTTCTACATCAATCCATGTATCTGTTATTTGACAAATGCTTTTATCTGAGTGAAAAATGTATGTGGCATTCAATTGTCAAACATTATACTGTGTTTAAGTAAAAAAATGTTACATTTTGATGGGATAAATAAGTCGGCCAACTATGTTTGGGAAAATAAGTATTTAGATGTGGTAGAAGTGCAAAAGGATTTAGGGGTGCAGGTTCATAAGACATTAAACATTTCAACTAGCCTCAAATCTTGAAAACTAAACACTAGATTGAAATGGATTTCTAAAGCAGAGAAGATATGTAAATGGTTATCTAATCTTGGCGAGATGATCACACATCATTCTATTTCCAATTTACAGTAAAAGAACACTTACATTACATATAAAGGCACTGAAAGAAATGTAAAAAGGCTGCACAAAAATAAATTTGTAAGAACATTTAAAGCTTGGGATGATGAAAATAAGCTGGTTACTGATAATCTAATAAAGAGTTCAGAAAGGGTGAATCTTATAGGGGTCTGAACAACGTGAATTATTGTGAATTTTGTGGCAGAGTTGGATGAGACTTTCGGTGACGTCAGTCTCCAAATTGGGGACATCTTGCTTCGTCTTTTATGCTTTTGACTCACATGATGAATTTCTCACTGACCTGTAATGTGCTGCTAATTAAAGGGGAATATTGCTTGTTAAATGCCTTATTAATTGTCCAACGTATCTCTTTATATTGAGCTTCCTATCCAAGTTTTTGGTATCAATGCAGGCTCTAATGTAATGAGGGTTCCGGCACGTTACAAGAAATCGAGTGAGTTAGGGGATTCTCTACTCAGAGGCACAGACAGATGTTTCTGTGGCCACTAGTGAAAAATCAGAATGGTGTATTGCCTCCCTGGTGCCAGGATCATGGATGTCTCAGAGAGGGGGCAGAATGTTCTCAAAGGGAAGATGGACCAGCAGGAGGTCATTCTACACATTGGAACCAACAACATAGCAAGGGAAAAGGATGAGATTCTGAAGGAAGAATAGAGAAAGTTAGGCAGGAATTTAAAAAGGAGGTCCTCAAGGGTAGTAATATCAGGATTACTCCTGGTGTTATGAGCTAGTGAGGGTAGCAATATGAGGATGGAGCAGATGAATGCATGGCTGAGGAACTGGTCTATGGGAGAAGGATTCACATTTTTGGATCATTGGGATCTCTTCTGGGTAGAAGTGACCTGTACAAGAAGGATGGATTGCATCTGAATTAGAATGGGATTAATATACTGGCAGGGAGATTTGCTAGAGCTGCTCGGGAGGATTTAAACTAGTAAGGTGGGGGGGTGGGACTCAGGGAGATAGTGAGGAAAGAGATCAATCTGAGACTGGTACAGTTGAGACAAGAAGCAAATCAAACATTCAGGGCAGGCAGGGACACAGCAGAGAACAAGGTAGCTCTGATATTTATTTCAATGCAAGATGCCGAACAGGCAAGGCAGATGAACTCAGGACAGAGGTAGAAACATGGGACTGGGATATCATAGTAATTACAGAAGTGTGGCTCAGGGATGGTCAGGACTGGCAGCTTAATGTTTCAGGATACAAATGCTATAGGAAGGATAGAAAGGGAGGCAAGAGAGGAGGGAGAGTAGTGTTTTTGATAAGGGATAGCATTACAGCTGTACTGAGAGGGGATACTGGCAGAAATACATCCAGGGAAGTTATTTGGATTGAACTGAGAAATAAGAAAGGGATGTAGACATTATTGGGATTGTATTATAGATCTGCTAATAGTCATAATGGAATTGAAAAACAAATTTGGAAGGAGATTTCAGTTATCTGTATGAATAATAGGGTGGTTATAGTAGGGGATTTTATCTTCCAAACATAGACTGGGACTGCCATAATGTTAAGGGTTTAGATGGAGAGGAATTTGTTACGTGTGTACCAGAAAATTTTCTGTTTCAGTATGCAGATGTACCTAATAGAGAAGGTGCAAAACTTCACCTACTCTTGGGAAATAAGGCAGGTCAGGTGACTGTGGTGTCAGTGGGGGAGCAGCGACCATAATTCTACTAGTTTTAAAATAGTGATGGAAAAGGACAGACCAGATCTTAAAGTTGAATTTCCAAAATGGAAGAAGGCTAATTTTGACGGTATTAGGCAAGAACTTTCAAAAACTGATCGGGAGCAGATGTTCACAGGCAAAGGGATGGCTGGAAAATGGAAAGCCTTCAGAAATGAGATAACAACAGTATATTCCTGTTAGGGTGAAAGGAGAGGCTGATAGGTGCAGGGAAAGTCAGCTGACAAGAGAAATAGAGGGTTTGGTTAAGAAAAAGAAGGAAGCATATGTCTGGTACAGACTGGATAGATTGAATGAATCCTTAGAAGAGTATAAAGGCAGTGGGAGTATACTTAAGAGGGAAATCAGGAGGGTAAAGGGGGGACATGAAATAACTTTGGCAAATAGGGTTGAGGAGAATCCAAAGGGTTTTCACCAATATATTAAGGACAAAGGGTAACTAGGGAGAGGATAGGGCCCCACAAAGATCAGCAAGGTGGCCTTTGTGTGGAGCTGCAGGAGATCAGAGAGATACTAAATGAGTATTTTGCATCATGTTTACTATGGAGAAGGATATGGAAGATATAGAATGGAGGGAAATAGATGATTACATCTTGAAAATGTCCATATTACAGAGGAAGAAGTGCTGGATGTCTTGAAACACATAAAGGTGGACAAATCCCCAGGTCCTGATCAGGTGTAACCTAGAACTCTGTGGGAAGCTAGGGAAGCAATTGTTGGGCCCCTTGCTGAGATATTTGTATCATTGATAGTCACAGGTAAGGTGCCGGAAGACTGGAGGTTAGTTAATGTGGTACCGCTATTTAGAAAAAGTGGTAAAGATAAACCAGGGAACTATAGACCGGTGAGCCTGACGTTGGTGGTGGAGGGAATCCTAAGGGATAGTATTTACACGTATTTGGAAAAACAAGGACTGATTGGTGTTCGTCAATTTTTGCACAAAGTTTTGCACATGGGGAATCATGTCTCACAAACTTGATTGAGTTTTTTGATGAATCAGCAAGGAGGATTAATGAGGGCAGAGTAGTGGAGTAGTGGACGTGATCTATACAGACTTCAGTCAGGCGTTTTCCAAGGTTCCCCATGGGTGACTGGTTAGCAAGGTTAGATCTCATGGAATCCAGGGTGAACTAGCCATTTGGATACAGAACTGGCTCAAAGGTAGAAGACAGAGCGTGGTGGTGGAGGGTTGTTTTACAGACTGGAGGCCTGTGACCAGTGGAGTACCACAAGGATCGGTGCTGGGTCCACTACTTTTCATTATTTATATAAATAATTTGAATGTGAACATTCGAGGTATAGTTAGTAAGTTTGCAGTTGACACCAAAGTTGGAGGTGTAGTCAACAGCGAAGAGTGTTACGTCAGATTACAATGGGATCTTAATCAGTGGGCCAATGGGCTGAGTGGCAGTTGGAGTTTAATTTAGATAAATGTGTGGTGCAGCATTTTGAGAAAGCAAATCTTAGCAGGACTTCTACACTTAATGGTAAGGTCCTTGGGATTGTTGCGGAACAAAGAGACCTTGGAGTGCAGGTTCATAGCTCCTTGAAAGTAGAGTCACAGGTAGATAGGGTAGTGAAGAAGGCGTTTTGTATTCTTTCCTTTATTGGTCAGCGTATTGAGTACAGGAGTTGGGAGGTCATGTTGTGCCTGTAAAAGACGTTGGTTAGGCCACTTTTGGAATATTGTGTGCAATTCTGGGTCTCCTTCCAATAGGAAGGATGTTGTGAAACTTGAAAGGGTTCAGCAAAGACTTACAAGGATGTTGCCAGGGTTGGCGGATTTGAGCTATAAGGCTGAGGGTGTTTTCCTTAGAGCGTCGGAGGCTGAGGAGTGACCTTATGGAGTTTTATAAAATCGTAAGGAGCACGGATAGGATAAATCGACAAAACTTTTTCCCTGGAGTGGTCAAGTCCACAATTAGATGGCGTTGGTTTAGGGTGATAGGGGAAAGATATAAAAGGAACCTAAGGGGCAACTTTTTTATGCAGAAGGTAGTGTTTGAATGGAATGAGCTGCCAGAGGAAATGGTGGAGGCTAGTGCAATTGCAACATTTAAAAGGTATCTTGATGGGTAAATGAATAGGAAGGGTTTAGAGGGGTATGGGCCAAGTGCTGACAAATGGCACTAGATTAGGTTGGGATATCTGGTTGGCATGGATGGGTTGGACCAAATGGTTTGTTTCCATGTTGTACATCTCTATGACTCTGTGACTCTAAATGTGCCAAACAAACTAAACATTGAGAATTCTCAATATGGACGTCAGAGTGGGTACCCAATGACTTCATGTTTGCCACTTGTACCAGAGGACCTTTATATTGGATTCCAGGCACAATTGACTCATGGCATGCTCCATGGGCATTAACTACACGCACTCCACAAGCCCATGGACATTGGTATTGATATGTGCCAACCTCTAAGAACCGTCATGGCACATTTCCAATCCACGTACAGGCTGGTTCAGCATTTCATGCAACTTGAATTGAATCGAATCATTTATTTATTGCCACGTGTATTTGATATATAATACAATGAAAAGTGTGTACCATCGTTATATATAGGCACCATTCACATTGACTTAGAATAAAAGTCAGACCCTCGCTCCGGGATCCCCAGCCCATACCATACTGCTGTCAGAGTCCACACTGGGATTCCCAACCCACACCATGCTGCCCCCAGAGGGATTTCCAGCCCACACCATGCTGCCCCCAGAGGGATTCCCAGCCCACATCATGCTGCCCCCAGAGGGATTCCCAGCCCACACTATTCTCCCCCCAGAGTCCACACCGGGATACACAGCCCACATCATACTGCCCCCAGAGGGATTCCCAGCCCACATCATGCTGCCCCCAGAGGGATTCCCAATCCACATCATGCTGCCCCCAGAGTCCACACCAGGTTTCCCAGCCCACATCATGCTGCCCCCAGAGTCCACACCAGGATTCCCAGCCCACATCATGCTGCCCCCAGAGGGATTCCCAACCCACACCATGCTGCCCCCAGAGTCCACACCGGGATTCCAAAAGCCCACATCATGCTGCTCCCAGAGTCCACACCGGGTTTCCAAAAGCCCACACCATGCTGCCCCCAGAGTCCACACCAGGATTCCCAGCCCACATCATGCTGCTGTCAGAATCCACACCAGGATTCCCAGCCCACACCAAGTTGCCCCCAGAGTCCACACCTTGATTCCCAGCCCACATCATGCTGCTGTCAGAGTCCACATCGGGATTCCCAGCCCACATCATGCTGCCCCCAGAGGGATTCCCAACCCACACTATGCTGCCCCCAGCGTTCACACCAGGATTCCCAGCCCACATCATGCTGTCCCCAGAGTCCACACCAGGATTCCCAGCCCACACCATGCTGCCCCCAGAGTCCATTTTAGGATTCCCAGCTCATGCCGTGTTGCCCCCTGGTCCCATTCCAGGATTCCCAGCCCATATCATGCTGCCATCAGTGTCCACTCTGGGCTACACCAGCCCACGCCATGTCACCGCCAAAGTCCGCTCCAGGTTTCTCAGTCCACACCATGCTGCCTCCATGGGTCCACCCCATGCAGAAGCGAGAGTCCTGCTCTGGGATTCCCAGTGCACACCATGCTGCTGCCTCGGACCCACTTTACATGGAAGCAAGAATTCTACGCCAGGCTTCACAGGCTAACAGATTGACTTTGCAGTAGTCATGCGGCCTCTGAAGGTACCGTCACTGCTGGGGAGCCCATCGAAGCCGCCTTCCCATCAGAGAGGTATGTTTATCAAGTAAATTTGAGAAAAAAAGGGAAAGAAGGATAAAGAAATAAACAAAAGAAAGAAAAGCAGACGAAGATGACAAGGGCTTTTCTTGGGGTGCCATTGTAAATATTATTGTAATGTTGCAGCAAGGACCCTGTGTATGCAGGGACATGCATCACGCTCATGGGCTGTATCAGACTGCATCCCTAGGCTGTTCACTTGCTGTCACAGAGTTCACTCAATCTGAGCCTACCTGGATGCTCAGCGCATCCCTTCTTCACCATGCCTCCAGATCCTTGCTTGCAGAGCTTTGCTGTGATTTTCCTCATCTGTCTTTAGATACAGAGATCCCCAACCTTGAGAAAGTGAGCCAATGGCATTTAAATCTTGCTTTAATGGATAATGATGGGAATTTTAGGACCCTCTGCTCAAATCTCTGTGCCTAACCTTTAATGTTGCTTCACTTTACATGATTGCTTTTGTGAATTGTCCTGATGAATGCAAGATGTAAAGCTTCAACAAAGTGTATCTTTTTTCAGCAATTCTCAATTTCTGTGTTTCCAAAACATTAACTGTCATGTATGATCGACTAAAATTATGATTGTTTATCTTAAAATTCCTTCATGCAATTACTCAGTACAATGAGCAAGTAGATGCCAAAGTGTTAAATGAAATTGGTTAGGGGAACTGAACTCGTAGGATTCTCAGTTCTACTTTCCACAGTCAGCAACATCGCTACTCGACAAATCTTATATCATTTACCCCAGTGATGTAATTACATAGCCCTATTTGGCAGCCTGTGGAAGAAATTCATTTCCTACTCTTGAAACAGTACAATACAAAGCCATTAAGGCCAGCAGACTGCATGAGGACAGTCATTTTTCATCTATCTTCCAGAACCCATTTAGTGTAAACAGCCTGTTGCAAGCAGCTCAAAATAACCTATCACAGCAAATATAATGGAACACGTTTTCCAAATCAATTAAATCCTTCGCCCTTGTAACCTTGCCCCCTCTTGTGAAAGCATTCAATTACACTGGAGTGTAAGGTTGTGAATGATATGTCTCATGGCTAATATGCAATATGTTAGTCTTCCAAATATTTTGAAGTCCAGGGCTACCACCTAGCTGATTTTTAATGGACTTTCTAAAGGTCTGCAATTGAAATCTTTGAGTCTTTTGGAGGCAGTTACTGTCTGTTTATGCTGCATTTCCACCATGATGTGATATCATATTGTATCTCGGATCTGTAAATTGATTCTTTATAAACAGCCATCACTGTTAATCCAGATTTGTTCTGCCCTCATGAGCTGCTATGATGGGCTTTTGACCTTAAGCAAAGTATCATAGCTGACAAAATGATACTCACCTTCGTTCCCATAACATAAGAACTAGTTGTGGGTCATGTGTACTGAAAGATTCAACAGATCCATATTACAGTTCCCGGTAACTACATATATTACAATCTCAGGCACTGCTGTGTCTAGGCTAGTACTGGGCAATTTGGTTATAAACAATAGCCTATTTAGAGTCATAGAGTCCCAAAATAATATCCCAAAAATTCAAGAGAGTGAGAGGGCAGAGCTGAGTATAGTGGCCACAAGCAGGGAGAAGTTGCTAGAAAAACTGAATGACCTGAAGGTGGATAGATCACCTGGATCAGTTGGACTACACCTCAGAGTTTGAAGGGAGATAGCTGAAGAAATAATTGCGGTGTTAGTGGTGGATCTTTCAGGTATCACTGGAGTCAGAGAGGGCCCGAGAGGACTGGAAAATCACTAACGTGACACCCCTGATTAAAAGGGAGTAAGGCAAAAGACAGAAAATTACAGACAGATTAGCCTAACCTCGGTCATGGGTAAGATCGTAGAATCCATTGTGAAGGATGAGATTTCTGAACACTTGGAAGTATATGGCAAAATAAGGCAAAGTCAGCATGGTTTCATCAACAGGATGTCATGCCTGACAAATCTGTTAGAATTATTTGAGGAAGTAATGAGCAGGTTAGACCAAGGAGAGACAATGGATGTTATCTACCTGAACTTCAATAAGGCTTTTGACAAAGTGGTGCATAGGATGCTACTGAGTAAGATAAGGGTCCATGGTGTCAGAGGCAAGGTGTTAGCATGGATAGAAGCTTGGCAGTCTGGCAGAAGCAGAGAGTGGGATAAAACGGTCCTTCTCAGGATGACAAGTGGTGGTCTGCAAGGCTCAGGCTTGGGACCAGAACGTTTTCACTTCATACATTAATGATCTAGATGAAGGAACTGAGGGTATTCTGACCACATTTGCAGACAATACAAAGATATGTAGAGGGACAGGTTACATTGAGAATTTGGGGGTGTGGGGTGGGGGTGGGGGTGAGGGGAGGCTGCCAGAGAATTTGGACAGGTTAGGAGAGTGTGCAAAGAAGTGATAGATGGAGTGCAATGTGGGTATGTGTGAGGTCATGCACTTTGGTAGGAAGAATAGAGGGATGAACCATTTTGAGAGGACTTGAATATAGAAGCAGGGATGTACTTCTGAGGCTCTATAAGGTTCTGGTCAGACCACATTAGGAGTATTGTGCACAGTTTTGGGCCCCATATCTCTGGAAGGATGTGCTGACCCTGGAGTGCGCTCAGTGGAGGTTCATAAGAATGGTCCCTGGAATGAATATGAGGAACCTATGAGAACTCTGGGTCTATACTTGATGGAGTTTAGAAGGATGAGAGGAGGAACTAGTTGCAACAAACAGAATACTGAATGGCCTGGACAGAGTATACATTGGGAAGATGTTTCCATTGATAGGAGAGACTAGGACCTGAGAGCACAACCTTAGAGTAAAGGGAAGGCTTTTCATAACGGAGATAAGGAGAAACTTCTTCAGCCAGAGAATGGTGAATCTATGGAATTCATTGCCACAGAAGGCAGTGTAGGCCAGATCATTGAGTATACTTAAGACTGAGATAGATAGGTTCTTGAGGATGGAGGGGATCAAGGGTTACATAGACAAAGCGGGAGATTGGAGTAGAAAAACTTATCAGCCATGAATGAATGGTGGAGCTGACTCAATGGGCTGAATGGCCTAATTCCTGCCCCTTTGTTTCATGGTCTTATGGTCTTATAGAGTCATACAGCATGGAAGCAGACCCTTCAATCCAACTTGTCCATGCTGGGCCATAATCCCAAACTGAACTAGTCCCACCTGCCTACACTTGGCCCACATCCCTCCAAACATTTATTATTCATCTACTCACCTAAATGTCTCTTAAACATTGTAACTGTGCCAGCATCCATCACTTCCTCAGGAAATCCATTCCACGCATGAACAACTCTCTGTGTAAAAAAATGTCCCTCGTGTCTTTTTAAAATCTTTCTCCTCTCAGCTTAAAAATCTGCCTTCTAGCCATGAAATCTTCCACTGTCAGGAAAAGATACCTGCTATTCACCTAATGTGTACTCCTCATTATTTTATAAACCTCTACAAGGTCAGCTCTCAAACTCCCCCAGAAGTAAAATCCCAGTGTATCCAGCCTTTCTTTATAACTCAAACCCTCCATTCAGGGCATCATCCTGGTAAATCACTTCCCTCAGCTTTGGTGGCAGTGATAAGATGGAGACTGAAGCACTTATGCCATCAGTTCACATGACATGATGCATTGACAATATGATGAGCATGTCCCTTAAAGGTATACTGCATACAGCTGTTACACAGCAGTGGGCACTCTGCATTCTCTGATTTCATGCCCAATGGCTGTTCTGTATCTATTAGCAGTTAAGTGTTGATATTGTGTTCAACCAGAGGTGCATGAATCTGTGTTAATCAACTTAAACGTTGCAGGGATCATGGCACAGAGACAATGAGTGAGGATGCTAACATTTTCCTACTTCTGTTTCAAGAGATGCATCAATCAATTGTACCAAGTGTAATGTGCTTTGTTTTCTATCAACTAATTTAGCATAGGAATTGA
Source organism: Chiloscyllium plagiosum (assembly GCF_004010195.1). NCBI lineage: Eukaryota > Metazoa > Chordata > Chondrichthyes > Orectolobiformes > Hemiscylliidae > Chiloscyllium > Chiloscyllium plagiosum. The sequence continues at coordinate 75,243,417 of NC_057713.1, forward strand.
AAGTGGGAGCTTTTATGGTCCATTGGTAGTATCCATACCTCTGATCCAAGAGACCGAGGTTCAAGTCCAACCTACTCCACAGATACATAATTGCATTTCTGAATAGTTTGATTGGAAAATATCCAGGAAATTGAAGCGGGGATATTTTTGGCCTAGAGAGTATAACTTAGAGAGAGTATGAGGAGTACACTTAACAAATGAGACATTGGGAAAGATATTGTTCAATGTTTTTTCTTGTTAATTATCAGAATGATTCTGTGATTGAGGGGTCTCAGAAGGCAATAGCTGGGAACTTGGAGGTAGTACAACTTAGAAATTTTGACTGGACTTAAAAATCGGTAAATGTGACTCCACAATCTTCTGTGACCAAGCGCTCAAGTATTCCTTTCATTTGTCATGTGGAATTGAGACATGTAGAAAACATTGCCCAAAACTGGCACCTTTTGAAGTGCTCTTTCTATGTCTAACACTAGCTGGTTAAAAAGAATGTTTTAGACAAGCAGTCCTGGAAATGTAGCAATCCTTTTGCTTATTCATAACCATTGTAATAGGAATTCCACTGGAAAGGCAACAAGAACTCCCGATATGCAGTAAACAATGAATTGATCTTTTACAATTCCTGCAACCAAAGAAACACAGGAATTCTCAGAATCAGCTCTTTGGTGCAGCTGCAATTGAATGGAACTTCTGTCTGGCAGAGTGACAGCCTGGAGACAATGTACCAGACCCCAGGTGATGGAATCATTTGCAGTGTTGGGTCAGGCTAACAGTGCCCATGACAGTAACTACCTAGTGAGATCATGATCTAGCATTGTAGGTCAGATTGTATTGTCATTTTGTCTGAGGTGGCCTCAGACACTGCCATGTTGAATGTAAAACTCATCTTTTTGTTTTCAGCCAGGAAATGTGCTTCCTTTTGGCATCAAGTGGAATAATTAACACTCCTGCTGTAAATTCCAAAAAGGTCAGGAGAATGAATCATCTTGTATGACCATTCCAGCAAAAACAGGGTTGAACTTCATCCAGATGCAGATCACCATTCCATCTCTACCACAGATTTGTTTCTGTACATTATCAGAGGTTCTTTTCATCCTCTCCTTTCTCTGTGCATTATTAATAAACAGATTCAGCAGCACATTGCTGCAACACTCATGTGAAGATAATAACTCTTGTTGAAGGCACTTCTGAGCATGGGTTTGATTAATTTTATTTCATCTATATAATGAACATTCAATTAAAAGACAGATAATGAAACATTCATTTCACTGGGCTGTTATGCCACTCTTTATTGAATTTTTATTATAGCTGTAGAACTTTGAGATATTCCTCCCATTACGCCAGTGCCTGGCAGCACATATTCCAACTCATTTTCATCAAAATATGTAGTTGATGCCACATTTATTCAGAGACTTAAGCTGCCTGTAACCTTCATTTTACTTAACTCTTGTGATAACAATAAGTGTATCCACATTTCCATTTGTATCGTACACAATTTTGGAATGATAATTGAGCAAACACAGACAACAAACAGTGTAGTGGTTCTATTATACTGCCACATCCAATCTCCATTTCTTGATTTATTTTGCTGTCACATCACCCAACATTTGATCGGTGTCCACAAATGAGATGTTAATTACATTGTAATGTCTCCAAATCCTGTCTATTGTGCATTCTCCACTTCTCCATTCATCTCACCATAGATAATCATGCCTTCAACAAACTGAGCTCTAAACTCTCGAATTTCTATCCTACAATTCTCAACCTCTTTCTCCTCTTCCAGAGCACTTCCTAAAATGTAGCTCTTCAATTGAAATTTTAGTCATTTATCATAGGATGCCATTCTTTGATTTAGTCTTAGTATTAATGTGATTGCAGTTATTTGAAATGTCTTTGATAATTTTGCAATCACGTTGCACCTTTGGCATTGTAAGCTATTGTTCCAAGATTCTCAAACCCTTTCTGACAGCACAGGACCCTGACATTGAAGAAAGAGTCTTTTCAGCTCATTGAAAGGGCTTTGGTAAGTGCTGGATAGAGAATGCATCACAAAACCCCATCCTGAGCAACATTTCCGTTCTGTTTCCCGACAAACGGTCCTGTGCAGAGCTGCCGTGGGAATCAGCTGTCATCTCTGCGAAAGTGATCAGCCTATTGTTTTGATTAAGGTCCAAACTCCAAAGGAAATTAATCCACAGTGATGAAACATTCTATCTGTCAGATTTGATGCTGCTGGCTCCAGAGCATGGAAATTACTTGGAGGCGGCCTTTCCTGTCAACTGGTCAGATGGCCATCAATGCCATCTTTCAAGACCACAGATGGTACCACAGGCTGAAATAGCTTCATCTGTGCACTTAATAATTCTAAGGAAGGTACACCTGCCTAAAACCTCCTTTTTTGCCATCCCAGAGCACAACGATTTGCAAATGTTGTCAAGCTCGCCTAGCTCCTTCAGCAGTGACCATCACTCCTGTTTGAGCTGTTGCCAGTTGTGCTATAAGGCTTCTTACAAGCCCTGCTGCATCATAATGCTATCTGCTTCCCCTAACTGGATGGTAAATGTGAAAATACATGTTAGTTGCCCATCCCCGAGAAGATTGTTTTGTGGTCAGCAGACACTAGTGGGGTCGTGAGCCCTTAGTTATTTATGATGTTGATAGATTCTGTTCACCACATCAAACTCAAGGCACACCTCAGCAGTACCACCAATGTATGAATGTCTTGTTTTGATGTTAGGTTTCTGTAAAGGTGATAAAACATGCTGAGGTGTGTGAAAGGGTATCTTTAGTGTGAAGGGCAATATGTTGCCTCTTGGAAACTGATGATAAGGACTTCTGAACGGGAGGTGATATTAGTGCGATGACTCACTGGAGTAGTGCACCGGAAATTGAGCTCCGCTATGTTTGGAGTCATCACAAAAGTTAAAGATATCATAAAGTATGCAAAGTTTACAAATTAACTAACTTTCAAATGATGATTGATAGAAAGCATGGATCAGGGATTTGTATTGAACAAGAAGCATTTACGTTTGGTATGTTGCCTCCCAGGTGCAAGGGTACGTGATGTCTCTGATCGTGTTTTCTGGGTCCTTAAGGGGGAGGGGGAGCAGCCCGAAGTCTTGGTCCACATTGGCACCAATGACCTAGGTAGGAGGAGGGCTGAGGATGTTAGGCAGGCTTTCAGGGAGCTAGGTTGGAAGCTCAAAGTTAGAACGAACAGAGTTGTTGTCTCTGGTTTGTTACCCGTGCCACGTGATAGAGAGTCGAGGAATAGGGAGAGAGAACAGTTAAATGCGTGGCTACAGGGATGGTGCAGGAGGGAGGGATTCCGGTATTTGGATAACTAGGGTTCTTTCTGGGGAAGGTGGGACCTCTATAAACAGGATGGTCTGCACCTGAACCTGAGGGGTACCAGTATCCTTGGTGGGAGGTTTGCTAGTGCTCTGGGGGGGGGGGTT
>NC_057713.1:75249776-75253152 GCF_004010195.1 Chiloscyllium plagiosum
TGGAATGCTCTGCCAGTAGCAGTGGTGGACTCTCCCTCATTATGGGCATTTAAGCGGGCATTGGATAGGCATATGGAGGATAGTGGGCTAGTGTAGGTTAGGTGGGCTTGGATCGGCGCAACATCGAGGGCCGAAGGGCCTGTACTGCGCTGTATTCTTCTATGTTCTATGTTCTATAAGCATTATTAGTGGCAGTTAGATTCTAGTTAGAGGTAAACAATTATAAATCACTGACATGCAACATCGAGGGCCGAAGGGCCTGTACTGCGCTGTATTCTTCTATGTTCTATGTTCTATAAGCATTATTAGTGGCAGTTAGATTCTAGTTAGAGGTAAACAATTATAAATCACTGACATATAATACTACTAATTAAACTGCAAATCACCTTAAAAACACTATTTTACACCCACAAACACAGGTAGACAGTCTAAAATAGTTTATGGACAGGTGGGAAACATTAGAAGAACAGTTTTGTAGCCTTTGATCCCAGGTTCTCTTTTTGAGATGATCGTTATGATTCTTCTGCTGGCTAGCATTTTGCTTGAGTCATCTTTCTCTGGATGATTACTATGTTTTGTAAGAGACACAAGTTGGCCACCTCCCTTGTAAAAAAGTCTATGACTTATCAATTAAAAGTTACAACTTTCAACAATGGTTCCAAGAAATATAAATTGGTTTTCTTCAAGTTTACAGTGATTTTAACTGTGGAGAACAGAGAGTTCACTCCTGACTCGGGAGAAGAATTGAAGATTTCTCTCTCTCTGGAACCTGTACCCAGCTCCAGGTTGTTCACTTTCTGAGAATCAATTATACAGTTGTTGATAGGAAAAAAGGTCACTGTCATTGCTAACTGGTCACTAATCTATCGACCAATCAACTTCTTATTGCCAGCAAACAATGAAAATGTATACCCTCTTGGCTCCAAATCACCTATAACTCAAACATCTATTACTGGTTATTCAAACAAATGTTTATATAAAAACTGGCACGAGTGTCAAGTCATTTGCTTGTAAAACATAGAGCTATCCTTTCAAACATTGGTTTTAATACATGCAGTCTACTCATTTTTGTCCACAGATTTTAGGAAGATATTAAATAAAATTACATGATCCTTATATCAGCGTAAATAGTAATACAGGTAATTATGGAACTGCCCACTTCAAGCCACTTTTTCTCTGTTTTGAAGATGTCTTTCTGTTCTCAAACTCCAGCTGGATCATTTTTGTATCTGAATCAGCAGGTCTGAGATTTCTATGTTCCATTTTGTATTGTGGCTGAAGTTAAAATGGGAACTCAGAAAGTTGACATTTTTTACTGTCCTGCAAAGTGCTCTGAGCATGCAGCACTGCATTATTGCCCTCCTTAGGTGGACAAGCTTTAGATTTGGCGTGTTTATAATGTACGGAGTTCACCTACTTTATCTCCATCCCAGTGGCCTCAGAAATCCGAGCTGGATCACACTGCTACTAACCATTTTGACCAATCTCAATTCTCACCAGGATTACTTCATCACTTGCCTCAGGAAAGGATCCCATTTCAGATATGCTACTATCTAAATGGATCAGCAAAACTTAATAACATTGTTATTTCTTCTTACCAGTGGAGCTGAGGCCCAGATTCTTATTCATTGAGAGACAGCATAGAAACAAAACAAATAGTCTGCACTGCTCACGAGTTCCATCTGTTCCACATCACCTCAACTTCATGTAAAGTAATCATGCAGGGATCAATGTTCGGTCATTCGTGTGACCCAGCTTGTTTACAGCTCCAAAGCACTGAGCCACTGCACAATACAGATTGTACAATTACATATTTGTATTAAACTCAAAGCTTTTTATCACGGAGACCCCAGCAACAAACCAAATGCTTTATCTAAATGCTTCTATCCAGTAATCACCAAGAAGAGTATGTGGACTAATCCTTATTAGTAATAAGATTTTAAAAGCAGACTGAATCCCACTGTTTGCTGCTGTTTCTCACTGAGCGCTCTGTTTATACCACAGGCATAGATTTAGACATAAGCTGGCATTACATTTGTCACAGCGAGTTTAATTATGTAAAACACAGTGAACCATGTAGATCTCCTTTACAGTCCCTTAGCAAACTTAAAATATCACAGATAAAATATCACTCATAGCCATGAATACCATTAGACCTCATGACTGTATTCTCTCATTGGAAAATTAATGCAGCTATCTGCTGGTTGTTACAGTTCTGCAAAGATATTTCTGAAAACAGTGCCACAATCTCAACTTTGGCTATGGTCTACTCTCAGTTAACAATCATCTATACCTGAGCATTCTGGTCTTAAACTATGATAGACAAGCCCTGCTTGTCTCAGTCTTCCCCTCATCGTGTAGCTTGTTACTAAGGGAGAGCGAGGGTGTCGCAGGAGTGATATGGGAATTTTGGTTGGCAAATCAGCATTGCTACCTCTGGAGAGTTCTTCGCAAATTACAGGCCAATATGGAAAGTGGTGGCTGTTGGGGTGAAACACATCCACTGAGAATAGCTGACCAACCAGAAATCAGGAGTTCTTCTGCTCAATAGCTTCTTGGGGTAGATGATGGCTGCCAGGTTCCCAGCATAGCAGAGCAACGGAGGCCAGAAGCAAGTAACGGGTGGCAGGGGTTTCATAGGGCAGAGGTCACAAGGGGAAGGGTCACAGTGAGAGTCATCAAGGGCAATGATTCTTGCCTGGATCTTCCCACATCCGTCCCAGCACCTATCTCATGCCAGGTCCTTCAAGCAAGTACTGACTGCCTTTGAACAGAGAAAAATTCTGGGAGTCTGCAAGCAAACCTGCATGTGTTTGTTTGTAACAGGTGATGACTGATAACAGGCTGCCACTCGTTTAATATCAGCCATGATAGCTTGAGGCCATTTAGTGGACATCAAGTAGCTGCCCATTTAAGGGCCTTAACTAGAGAAGTCCATTCGTGGACCTTCCCCAATAGACTTAACTGGGGAAAATGAGGGAAGGCGATGGTGTTCCCTCTGCCACCCTCCTCACTAATGAAGTGCACCCACCCACTGGTGGGGAGGGGTTAAAATGTCAGCCTAGGCCTAGGTATTCAAAGATCCTCGAGCCTGTTTTAAACACATCTTTAGCATTCAAACCAACATAGTGTTGATGAACTTCTTAAGCTTCAGAGGCTCTTGAAGTATATCTTTTCTGCCTTTTTCTGTTGGGAAAAATGTCTTCCCTTATCCTTTTATCCTTGGATGGACACAAAAAATTGCAGACGCTGGAATCCAAAGTAGACCAGCTAGGAAGCTGGAAGAACACAGCAAGCCAGGCGGTGTAGAAATCGACTTTTTGGGTGTAACCCTTCATTAGGACTGTGTGTGTGTGTGTGTGTGTGTGTGTGTGTG
>NC_057713.1:75253187-75256820 GCF_004010195.1 Chiloscyllium plagiosum
GCAGATAATGTGGGTGGCGGGGGCAGGGTGATGAAGTGGGGATAGGTGAACACAAATAGAGGGTATGACCAGGTTGGTCAATGGGAGGAATGGATTCCTTTACCTGTGTTCATTTATCCCCACTTCACCACGCTACCCCCGCCTCCCCCTTTATTCCCCCCACACCCACACCCACACAGTCCTGAAGAAGGGTTATACCTGAAACGTTGACTTCTACACCTCCTGATGCTACCTGGCCTCTGTGCTTGTCCCGCCTCCTAAATGTTTACTTCTCTTACAATTGAGCAGACAATATCAACATATAATATGCATATAGATGTTCCTTAATTTTTATCACTAAATTCTAAGCTGTACATTATGAGTTTTATTTGATGAAGTTCAAATCTATGTGCTCCTTGTAGATAAAGGCAATGCATTTAAATATATGTCACCACAGTGAAAGATGTTGCTTCTTTTGAATCAAGCAGATCTTGTAATGAATCATAGAATCCCGTAAGTGCAGATAGAGGCCATTCAGCCTGTTGAGTCTGCAATGACTCTCCAAAGAACATCCCGCCTAGCTACCTCAGTGACGCTGCATTTACCATGGGTAGTTCACCTAGCTTGCACATCCCCTAAACCATGGGACAATTTAGCAAGGCCAATCCACTTAGGATTTACACCATTGGACTGGGAAACCAGAACACATGGCAGAAACCCAGACAGACGCAGGGAACACACGAACTCTATATAGACAGTCATCTGAGGCTGGAATCAAACCCAGGTCCATGGTACTGTGCAGCAGCCATGATAAACACTGTGCCACTCTGACACCCAATGCCATCAATGTTGCTGTGAAACAATAATTTGTAAGTCTTCCACTCCCATGTTTTCCCTGATATGCAATCATTTAAATGCCTTTATTTTTCATGCTAAGTTGTAATTCCAAACATCCACCTCATTTCATTTGAAAGAGTGAGACTCATGTTCATAGACTCACAGAAGGACTTTGTTTCTGCATTGGCTCATTAAATGGACATCATTACCTGTTGCCAGTCTCCAGTTTTTCCTCATACCATTGCACACTATTTCTCTAGAAATAAACATGCAAAGCACTCGAATGCCTGAATTGAACCTACCTCCACCATACTTCGAACCTAACTATTCACTGTGTGAAAAAGTTTTTTGTTAATCACCACCTGCAAGCTTTTTTCACAAATTATTTTAAATCTATGCTCTTTCCTTTTTGATTATTTTATTAGTCAAAATATTTTCTCTCTATCTACTCAAACATTCCAATACCTACTCATAACAAAAGCCAGACTTCGCTGGCCACTTGGATTTATGAGAGCCCATACACCGACAGCCATGATCAGACAACTCACAAGGACAAAACACCCAATACTCAATAGGTGCATGACAATAAATTGCACAGAGGCTGGTTTGCGTGTGGAATGAACTTCCTGAGAAAATGATGGTTGTAGGTACAATTACAATGTTTAAAAGACATTTGGATACAATCATAGAGTCCTACTTCATGGAGATAGGCCTTTTGATCCAAACTGGTCCATGCTGACAAAATTTTGGAATATTGCATTCAATTCTGGTCTCCTTCCTATCGAAAGGATGCTGTGAAACCTGAAAGATTTCAGAAAAGATTTACAAGGATGTTACAAGGATGTTGGAGGATTTGAGCTATAGGCACTGGCTGAATAGGCTGGGGCTGTTTTCCCTGGAGCATTGGAAGCCGAGGGATGACCTTGTGGAAGTTTATAAAATCATGAGGCCATGGATAAGATAAATAGACAAAGTCTTTTCCCGCAAGTGGGGGAGTCTAGAACTATAGAGTACAGGTTTAATGTTAGAGGGGAAAGATATAAAAGGGGCCTGAGGGATAACTTTTTCATGGAGAGTGCAGTGCATATATGGAATGAGCTGCCACAGGAAGTGGTGGAGGCTGGTACAATTGCAGCATTTGAAAGGCATCTGGATGGGTATATGAATTGGAAGGGTTTAGAGGGATATGGGCCAAGTGCTGGCAAATGGGACTAGATTGGATTGGGATATCTGGTCGCCATGGATGGGTTGGACCAAAAGATCTGTTTCCATGCTGTACATCTCTATGACTCTATGACTTTAACTCCATTTCCCTGCACTTGGCCCATATTCTTCTAATCCTTTCCTATCCATGTTTTTGTCCAATAGCTTTTCAAAAGTTGTTAATGTACCCGCCTCAACCACTTCCGCTGGCAGCTCATACTATCTGCGTACTACCCTTTGTTTAAAAAGGTTGCCCCTCAGGTTCCCTTTTATTCTTTCCCCTCTAACCTTAAACGGATGCCCTCTAGTCCTCAATTCCCCAACCCTGGGAAAAAGACTGAGTGCATTCACCCTACTCATGCCTCTCATAATCTCATGCCTCTATAAGGATACCCCTCAGTCTCCTATGCTCTAAAGAAAACAGTCCTAGATTGTTCAACCTCTCCCTATAACTCAGACCATTGAGTTCCGGAAAAAGGTTTCTGGGTAATCCAAGATGGAGGACGGGAAAGATTTCTGGCTGTTAGAGGTGCTCCTTTTTTTAAGGTCTTTTAGGTGTTGGAGGTGATTTCCTCGAATTCCAGGAGCAGTAATTACTGTTTTATATGCTGGTGCATTGCTTTGGAACTTTGGGAAAATAAAGTCAAAACAACAGCAGTTTAAAAGGGAGAAGAGCAGACAAAGGAAGCACATGGTGAGGACAGTGCAGGGGAGAGAGAGAGAGAGAGAGAGAGAGAACGAATGAACGAACGAATGAACGAACACCTGCACAGTTACTGCCTTTGCTGTTTGAATTCGTGTATCACTGGACATCGGAGTGCATCTGGGAAAATTAACAAACGGTGAAATTCACAACTAATCTTGGAGGAACTGTTGGGCGAAGTTCACAGCACAGAATCAGATAAGTTAATTTTTGTTTTAAGTCTGTCCAAGAGAAAGGCTGCAGTAGTGAGTATAGCCTTTTTTGATTATATGTTTTTGGAGATAAGTCTCTTGATTAAACTTAAAATATAAGCCATAGCTATTAATTTAACCTGGGAGAGTGTTCGTAGAGGAGTAAGACGGTGTTATTTTCTGGGTCTGGAAATTGTGAAGGAGCAAGAATGGAGTTTAAAGAGAGTTTAAATTACTTTACAGTGTGGAAACAGGCCCTTCGGCCCAACAAGTCCACACCGACCCGCCGAAGCGCAAACCACCTATACCCCTACATTTACCCCTTACCTAACACTACGGACAATTTAGCATGGCCAATTCACCTAACCTGCACATCTTTGGACTGTGGGAGGAAACCCACGCAGACACGGGGAGAATGTGCAAACTCCACACAGTCAGTCACCTGAGGTGGGAATTGAACCCGGGTCTCTGGCGCGGCGAGGCAGCAGTGCTAACCACTGTGCCACCGTGCTGCCCACGCAGATTATGCAGATTACTGCAGATTATATCTGCCAAAAATGCTGTTGGATGCGAATCTTATCAGATCCAGTGGATCGGTTGGAGAGACAGATAGAAGCGATGAGGAATTTGCAACAGCAACAGTATGTGATGGATGGCAGTTATAGGAAGGGGGGAAAGGCTCAGATACAGTCACATAGATGGGTTAACTCCAGGAAGGGT
>NC_057713.1:75260128-75279766 GCF_004010195.1 Chiloscyllium plagiosum
GAGAGGCTGAACAGCTGGGGCTGTTTTCCCTGAAGCGCTGGAGGCTGAGGTGTGACCTTATAGAGATTTACAAAATTATGCGGGGCATGGATAGGATAAATAGGCAAAGTATTTTCCCTGGGGTTGGGGAGTCCAGAACTAGAGGGCATAGAATAGGTGTGAGAGGGGAAAGATATAAAAGAGACCTAAGAGGCAACTTTTTCACACAGAGGGTGGTACATGTATGGAATGAACTGCCAGAGGATGTGGTGGAGGCTGGTACAATTGCAACATTTAAGAGGCATTTGAATGGGTCTCTGAATTGGAAGGGTTTGGAGGGATATGGGCCGGGTGCTGGCAGGTGGGACTATATTGGGTTGGGATATCTGTCGGCATGGATGGGTTGGACTGAAGGGTCTATTTCCATGCTGTACATCTCTATGACTCTATGACTCTAAAAGAGTTACAAGGATGTTACCGAGATTGGAGGGTTTGAGCCAAAGGGAGAGGCTGAATAGGTTGTGGCTATTTTCCCTGGAGTTTCAGAGGCGGAGGGGTGACCTTATCGAGGTTTATAAAATCATGAGGGGTCTTTTTCCAGGGGTGGGGGTGTCCAAAACTAGAGGGCATAGCTTTAAGGTGAGAGGGGAAAGATATAAAATGGACCTAAGGGGCAGCATTTTCACACAAAGAGTGGTGCATGTATGGAATGAGCTGCCAGAGGAAGTGGTGGAGGCTGGTACAATTATAACATTTAAAAGGCATCTGGATGGGTATATGAATATGAAGTTTTAGAGGGATAAGGGCCAAGTTTTGACAAATGGGACTAAATTAGGATAAGATATCTGGTCGGCATGGACGAGTTGGACTGAGGGGTCTGTTTCCGTGCTGTACATCTCTGTGACTCTGTGTAACATCCTTGTAAATTTCTTCTGCACTCTTTCCAGTTTAATAACATCCTTCCTATAACAAGGTGATCAAAACTGAAAATAATTTTCCAAGTGCGGCCTCACCAACATCCTTATAACTGCAGCATAACTTCCCAACTTCTATACTCAATGCCCTGACTGATGAAGGCCACTGTGCCAAAAGCCTTCTTCACTGCCCTGTCTGCCTGTGACTCAACTTTCAGAGAACTGTGCACCTGAACTCCAAGGTCCCTCTGTTCCACTACACTCCTTAAGCCCCTATCATTCACCGTGAAACTCCTACCTTGGCATGACTTTACAAAATGCAAAACCTCACATTTATCTATATTAACCTCCATTGCCATTTCTCAACATGCTTCCCCAGCTGATCAAGGTCCTGCTGCAATTTCTGGTCACCCTCCTCACTGTCCATGATACTGCCTAATTTGGTGTCATCTGCAAACTTGCAAATCATGTCTTGTGCATTCTCATCCAAGTCATTGATACAGATAACAAACAGTAATGGGTCCAGCACCGCCCCCTGAGGCACTCCATAGTCACAGGCCTCCAGTCTGACAAGCATCCTTCCACTATTACCCTCTGCTTCCTATCATCAAGCCAATTTTGTATCCAATTTGCCAGCTCCCCCTGGATTCCATGAGATGTAACCTTCCAGAGCAGCCTATCATATGGAACCTTATCAAAGGCCTTACTGAAATCCATAGAGTCTATGTTTGGATAGACACACAAAAAGTAAAGGTTTGGAGGAATATGGGCTAGGAGTAGGCAAGTGGGACTAGTTTAGTTTGGGATTATGTTCGGCATGGACTGGTTGGATCGAAGGGTCTATTTCTGTGTTGTATGACTCTATGACTCTATAACGAATAAAGTGATGGAAGTGTTATCAACAGTGCTATCAAGAAGTATCTACTTCGCAATAATCTGCCCAGTGATGCTCAGTTTGGACCCTGCCAAAGCCACTCAGTACCTAATCTTGTTATAACTTCACTTCAGATATGGACATGAACTAAATGCTCGAGATGAGGTGAGAGTGATTGCTCAGGACATCAAGGCAGCATTTGATCAAGTGTGGGATCAAGGAGTTCTGGCAAAACTAAAGTCAATGAGAGTCAAGGAAAAAAACTCGCTACTTGTTGGAGTCATACTTGACACATAGGAAGATGAATGTTGTTGGAGGTCAGTTATTACAGCTCCAGGACATCTCTGCAGGAGTCCCACAGGGTAAGTGTCGCAGGCCCAGCCATCTTCAGTTGCTTCTTCAATGATCTCTCTATTATAAGGTCAGAAGTGGGGATATTTGCTGATGACTGCACAATGTTCAGCACCAGTTATGACTCCTCAGAGACTGAAGCAGTCCATAGGTTTAAGTTGGATAGTATCCAGGTTTAAGTTGTTTAATTGTAAGTAACATTTGCATCATGCAAGTGCCAGGCCTTGCCATTTCCAATAAAAGAAAGCCTTACCACCTCCCCTTAACATTTAATGACATTTCCATCAGTGAATTCCCTACTATCAATATGCTGGAGGTTAGCATTGACCAGAAATTGAACTAGGCTCACTTGAACTGTTGTAATGGTTTGGACACTTTGACAGGTTTATGCATTTAAAACTCTTTACCTAAGTGCTCTTGTCGGTAAGATGAACAAAGGGGCACAAAATTTGGTTTGCAGTTCAACTTGATTTTGTTAAGAAATTAGCCATTATTTTCGTACACTTGCTCGGCCTCAATCTCTTTGGTGATCAGCAGTTCCCGATAGAGTAAAATTCATTCTGCATAACAATCTATGTAGTCCTTTCTTGGTTCTCACTGTAGAAGCATAGAATCCAAAGTTAGTTTTTGGATGGGTTCCTTATTCCAGTGGACAAATTGAACAGTGAGAACAGTGAGGTAGATCAAAGTAAACAGGATGAACAACACAACTCATGGGTGTATCCATACATTTGAACCCTCATCCCAGACACTATCCCACTAATTAGTCACTTTAATTTCCCTGATACCTTTTTGAATTTGCTGAATAACAGTAGAAAAAAAAAACTTTCTGTGTGTTTGCCAGTTGTGTCCAGAACTGTTCTAATGTTTTGGTAAGAGTTCAATGCCAACGTCGTACTTCTCCCAATAATCCCTGAAAGTTTGTCTGAGATTGTCACTGACATTGACAAACTTTCCTCCTCCTGTTGATGTCTGTGAGCTTTACCAGGCCAGCCCTGGCTGTTAAGTGTTGTCTAATGTTTAAAAAGGGCAGTATTTTGGATGTTACAAATGAAGATCCTGTGCTGGTAGTGTTTTATGGAAATATTGCAGTATTGAAGTGATGCAGTACTTTCGCTTTCCCTACACTGCTGATGTCTGTGTTCAGGCTCCAAATCTCTACAGTGCAATTTAGCGTTTGTCTGAAAAGCACATGAGACATGTTCAATTGAATATATTGCTTCTTTGTCTGTTGACATTTAACTAGAGGGTGCTTGCATTGTTGGCTGAAAGTACGTAATGGGGCCTTTAAGGTCTGATCAAAATAATTTCAAGAAGGCAAGTGCACTTCAATACATAGCAAATTTATTAGTCTCATTTACTTAATATATATATATTTATGTAAACTAATGAGTGAATCTATGATTGTGGATATATTTATTGAGCTGGAAAGTTGATTTGCAGATGTTTTATCCCCGCCTATGTGACATCTTCAGTGCTTTGGAGCTTCCTGTGAAGCTCTGCTGTACTGAGTCTTCTGGATTTTATTTGGTTCCATTCCTGCTGCTTTCGGTTGCCAGTTCCGGTTGTTCGTTGTAGTGGCCGGTATATTGGGTCTAAGTCTATGTGTTTGTTGATGGAGTCCGTGGATGAGTGCCATGCTTCTAGAAATTCTCTGGCCATCCTCTGTTTAGCTTGTCATTTGATCATTATGTTGTCGCAATCAAATTTGTAGTCCTTGTCATCTGTGTGTATGGCTACTAGGGACAGCTGGTCATGGCATTTAGTAGCTAGGTGGATGCAGATTGCTATTTGACTGCCTGTTTCTCACCTATGGACTCACCCATCTCAAGGCTTATAGCAGAAGCTGTCATGCAAAGACTGGAACAAACAGCCCTGCCACAAATCCAACCCAAAGTCTGGGTCAGATACGTGGATGATACTTTCGTAATTATTAAGATAACAGAAATCGAGAGCACACACAGGACTATCAACACCATGTTCACAGGGATCAGATTTACAAGAGAAGGGGAAACCAACAAGCAACTAGGTGACACAGTAGCTCAGTGGTTAGCACTGCTGCCTCACAGCACCAGGGACCTGGGTTTGATCCCAGTCCGTGTGGAATTCGCACATTCTCCCTTTGTCTGCATGGGTTTCCTTCGGATGCTCCGGTTTCCTCCCACAATCCAAAGATGTGCAGGTTAGGTGAATTGTCCATGCTAAATTGTCCATCGTGTTCAGGGATGTGTAGGTTAGGTGCATTGGTCAAGGGTAAATGTAGAACAATTGTATAAGGGAATTGGTCTGAGTAAGTTACTCTTTAGAGCATTGGGGTGGACTTGTTGGGCCAAATGGCCTGTTTCCACACTGTAGGGATTCTATTCTATTCCAACTCCCATTTCTGGATGGGATGGTAGAAAGAACACAGAATGGTGAATGCACCACAAAAATGTACAGAAAAGCGACGCACTTGGACTCGATCCTGAACTATAACAGCAACCACCCCAACACACACAAGAGAAGCTGCATTAGGACCCTGTTCAAAAGGGCTACAACACACAGCAGCACTCTCATCCTGCAAAGAGAAAAAGAAAAACACCTCTGCAAAGTCTGTGCCAAGAATGGATACTCCCCTGCAACTTCATCTATAGCTGCCTTGCAGACAAATAACGTGACGAGCACATGTCACGACCCAACACAGTAGCCACTCTACCTTATATAAAAAAGTTTCATAACAACAGCCAGACTTCGCTGGCCATTTGGATTTATGACAGCCCATATACCAACAGCCATGATCAGACAACAACTCATAAGGACAAAACACCCAATACTCATTAAGTGCATGACTAACACCATTTACAAGATTCCATGTAAAGATTGCATGAAATACTATATCGGACAAGCAGGCAGACAGCTAGCAATCTGCATCCATGAACACCAACTAATCACTAAGCACCATGAGCAGCTGTCCTTAGTAGCTATACACATAGATGGCAAGGACCACAAATTTGATTGGGACAACACAACGATTATAGAACAAGCTAAACAGAGGGCAGCCAGAGAATTTCTCAAAACATGGCACTCATCCATGGACTCCATGAACAAGCACATAGACAGAGACCCAATATGCTGGTCACTACCACAAACTTCAGAACCGGCAACTGGAAGCAGCAGGAATGGAACCAAATAAATTTCAGACAACACAGTGTAGCAGCACTTCACAGGAGGCTTCAAAGCACTTAAGACGTCACCTAGTCAGGGAATGAAACATCTGCAAATCAACATCCCAGCTTGCAAACATATGTCATGAAGGTGTAGAGGTGTACTGTGCCTTTAAGAGAGTTAAAAAACTAGCAAGGACTGACAAAGCACAGTGAGTCTTGAACAAGGTAACAATGTAAACTTGATCAAAACAAATAACAGCAGATGGGTTGCCACGAAACAAAAACAAATTCAAATTTGGTCAATCAGTTTAAATTATGCCCCAAGATACCAAAATCGAATCAAATTTGAATTTAGTATTTTGATAATATTAAAACCAATGAAACAATCAGATGTTTTGGGGTATAAAACCTGACATTTGAACAGTTAGGGGGAGAACTGCCAAATACCAACAAATGTAGAATGCCAGCTGAAGAGTTCTCTGAAATGTACCTGCCTGTGGGAAATTAGTGCAGCAGAACACCAAGGCCAAGCTGGAGAGAATCTACAGAGGAAAATCTACAAAGGAGAATCGGCAAAGCTGACTGGTTTTGAAATGTGATTTTTAAAAAAATCTTAATTAGGATTTTTTAATGACTAGTATTGTAGAGTGGGAGGTAAAAGATAGGTTTAAGAGAAAGAAATTGTAAATAGCTGTTAGTTTTAATATTCTCTGTTGGACATAAAGAATAAAGTATTTACTTTTTACTTTAAATAGTGACCTCTGGGGTAGTTCTTTGCCTCTCAAATTTTAACAGATTACAGCGTGAGGTGAGCTTCTCTGTGTGTCGGGTTTAAATTAGCAGAAGGGTTTATCCCATGTCATAACAATGCTCACACCCACGGCAACGGGCACCTGAGCTATGAATCGTTACGCAAGCAGTGAACCTATGAGCTTAAACTACATTAAATATATGCAAACTAATTAGTCTCACTGTTTCATCTTCATACCAGGGACTTTCATCTTCATAGTGGCACTCAAATCTGTCTCTCAGTTTCCATGGCATCGGTCTGTGAACCCCAGTCCAATGTTGAATGTCCATGGCTCCGGTCTCACAAATGTGGTGTGATGGGAAAGTTCCAATGAGTGAAACAATGTCCCTGATATTAACATTATTCTGGTTACGTGCCATATCACCATTTTATAGTACTTTCAGGACTTTTCCAGCCCTTAAAGATTAGTGTCTAAACAAGTCCAGGTGGCCCAGTGTAAATCACAAAAGTGGATGGTTCCCACCAACCCATAAGGTCAGGCAGTAGCCCTCCAACAAAACAAGCTGATTTTACATTAATACTAGTTTTCATGTACTTCTCCACTTCAATTGCTCGTGTTAAATTAATTTTTAACTCTTAATGGTCTGGTTTGAGATATGTTTAAGCCCAACACTACACTCCACCCCTTGATAACTTACCTTAAAACCAAGACCTTACATATGCATGTATATGTTATTCAATAGTTACAGATGTGATAAACTTTAAGACTGGTTCATGCTTAACCAGGGAGAAGTTATGCATGGACCTAAAATATTCTCCAGCTCTTCCTTCATTTTTACCCATTCGGAAGATTATTTTTTCAGTATTTCTCCCCTTTGTCTCCAGTTGTAAATTTTACCTCCTTCTCACCAGTACCATTTGTTTTAAAGTCAGTTTCTCCATGGGTTATGCGCCGGTGCCTTACTATTTAATTTATGTTTTTTGTGCTTTTCCAGGCCGCACTCAACATTTTGTCAAGTGATGTATATGTATGAGCAATGTTCTTCAGTGCATTTTTACCATGCATTCATACATGTTAGTTACTTCAGATGTAACAACCACCTCTGACATTTACATCAGCATCTCAAGATCATGGCACCCAGTCTTGATTTTCAGGTAATCTTTTGAAATATGAAGTGTTGATGGAGGATGCTTGCATATCCTCTTTGCCTTGTCCAAATGTTGCAGTTGGTGGCCAAACATCCAATCAGTTCCTTTGAAAGAAATCACCTTGGTAAAGGCTTGCATATCTCCAAGAGAAAACTGTTAGTTATTGAACTACACCTAAATGAGTCATTCCCATCTCCATTTGATGCTGTGTTACTTTATACTGTTACCATTCTTTTGTTCTGAGTGTGGCCATTTTACTTGCCATTATAAGCGATTCAGGAACTCTGGAGAAACCTTACTGTCCATTGAGGGAGAAAAAAAATCTTTTTACAATAGCTTTTAATCTATTCCTCTTACAATAAATGACAACATATCAATTGCCTTCTTCATCACAAGCTCTGCTCACATATCACAGCATCTGCCACTTATTTAAACTATACATATCACTTTGTGGACTCTTTCTATATTCTTCAAAATTGCTTTCCTATTTCGGTGTTATCAGCAAATTTAGCAATCAGAAATTTGTCCTATCATCCAAAACATTGTGAAAATTTGAGACAGCAGCACTGACCCATGTGACATACCACTTATGATATCTTCCTAACTTGAAAATGATCTTTCTATGCCTACCCCAGAACAAAAGGGCCAACTTGCAAAATGAGTACCAATAGTGAATATCAACCATTGAGGCAGATCCTTAGCCCAACATGTAGGTGCCAGTGAATAGATTGACCAGACTATTAACTGGACAAACTACTTTTGTGGGAATTTACTTCTGGAACTCCAGACTGCTGCTGTCTCATGCAGGTGTTAGGCTCGACAAGATGACGTTGGGTAATGAATCAAATATCAACATGCCAGTTTCTCCATAGTATTGTAGCTGGAGACAGGGACCAAAATTGACAACCTGCCCTCCATTTGTGATTAATGTACAAAACTGAATTTGTTAACAAGGCAATTGATCTGAATATTACACCATCTATGCCATATTGCAGTTACTGTGGAAGGTGGGCTAGAGCAAGCAGATCAACTCTGGAAAAAAGGGAGGGAAAATGTGTTATCTCTTTTGGGGTTTGGGAATGTCATGTGTTAATTGGGTGAATCTCCTTCCCTTTGTCCACTCACACTTCTAACCCCTGATCTCCAAAACCCAGCACCCCTGCAGTCCCTCCCTCCTTAGTTTACCAAAACTGCCTTTGCCCAAAGAAATCCCGGACTTATCTGAGTCTGGGATCCACCCTATCTTCAAAGCAACTACAGTTTCTGTTGCATCAACAACAGTGTCTGACCATTGATTAGCAGTTCGAAGTTGTGGAATTTTCTTCCACTGGTTCCAAAATTGATTTTGTTAAGAGTATAATATCATTGCAGGTGGAGGATTGTGGCATAAGCAACCTTCTTAAAAGTCAGGCATGCTAGTCTGTTTATGATCATCTTTTGCAATAAGATCCTTCAACTATTCTCTACACAAGCTACCCTGTAGACTCTGTTAGTGTCACTGCCAGTAACTTGAATCTATGAACCCTATTAATCAAGCTGGTCTCACGTAGGGATAATGCAGTATTTTAATCCATCTCTCAGAGATGAAAGTCAAATGCTGAATTCACTATCTATAAAATTCTCTGAATCGATCTGTTAAATAAAAAATAGGAAACATCATCCTGTATATTAAATAAAGAAAGTACACTGTCGCCTCAGATCAATAGTTAACTGAATTAAGAAGGACAAGTTAGATGAAACAAGGGAATATATTTATATTAGGCTTGCTCTGTAAGAAATAAAATTATTGTTTGATGTGTTCTGATTTGTGCATGTAACATATTTGAGCTTCTGTGTCAATTTTCATAGCATTCCATTTATCATTCACCTTCCACAGGGAGTGCGGTCACCCATTACAGTGCTCAAGTTCAGTGGTTCACAGTTCCATCTGTTCTGGGCTATAATATGCAAGTGCCTCCAGCTCAACATCCTGAAGCAAAAAGAACTGTGGTCCCTTCTGCAATACCAACATCAACTTATTAAGGCAGATGATGGATCAACACAGACAGAACCTCCCAGCAGCTGCCAACTTTCTTGGCAGACAGGTTATGTCTTGTGTTAAGCAGCTGGCTCATCTGAGGAAGAATGATCACCAAGTATGCCACCATGGTTGCCAATCAGCTGAACGGTAACCAGGGGAAAAGCTAAAAGTCTGAGCAAATGAACTTTCTGTCAAAAAGAAAAAAAACAGATAAGTACCCTCATGCTAATCCTTGCATGAAAATACAATATGACATCTTATTTTTGTGATTTCATGTTAAGCATCCGCACTATGTTTGAGGGAAGATATTCAACGGCAATTTCCATAAAGTTTGTGAAAGCATGTGTATTTGTGCCTATGTGTACATAGGTATGTGCATTTCTGTATGTATATATTGATTATATATATATGTGTAAACAGTGTGTATGTGTGCACAATGTGTATATCTGTAGTGCCATTATTAGAGTTGCACCTGGAGGAGGGCAATTTGCAGTGCTAATTGTGTGTTATCTAATTGCACCAAGAAGTAGGCAGTGGATTCTGTTTACTTGAAGATCCTTGGTGGGTTTAGTTACAGAATTCATTGGGAAGCCAAGATCCTTGGTGGGTTTAGTTACAGAGTTCATTGGGAAGTCACCAGAGGTCATCAGGAATCCTAACCAGATAGTGGGAGGCTATTCAAATTGGACCTGTAGGTGAGCAGATGTCTCTAGTTGGCTACTTATGGGTACAATTTGGGTCCAGGTAAGCAGGCTGTATGTCAGTATTCTGGCTGCTAGTGTAATGGATTAGGAGCAAGGAGGCAATGGTCTCAAAGCCCCTCACATTCCTGTATAATGTGTGCTCCAAGTCTGCACCTATATCTTTTAATAGCCCAGTAAAGTCTTGGCTCATATGTGTGGGCATGATCATATATTTTGAGTGCGTATCTATCAGTTGCGGTGAAACAACTCACATGATTCCTTAGAGTGCACCTTCCAAATCCACAACCAATATGATCTAGAGGGACATGAGAAGCAGGTACACAGGAGCACTACCACCTGCAAGTTCTCCTACATGCCACTTATCACCCTGACTTGGAACTATATTATCTTTCCTTTAGTGTCGCTGAAAAGTCAAAACCCTGGATGTCCCTCTCCAATATCCTTGTGGGTCTATCTACATACAAGGACTGTATCATTTCAAGAAAGCAGCTCACCTCCTCTTCAAGGGCAATTAGGAATGGGCATAACTGTTGATCCAGCCAATGCTGTCTATGCCCCATGAATGCATAAAAAAGAAAATATATTTTCAAATGTTGAAGCCCATTCGAATTGTTGTTCTAAAACAAAAAGCAATAGTCCATCTATTTTAAAAGGGAAGACATAGTTTTAAGACAATAACTCTGTCGCACTGGGCTTGAATCTCATTGCAATATATTGTGTGCACCTCAGTACCTGTTTAATGACCATAGGCAGCTCACTCAATTCAAGAGAATAAATTTTGGATTGCTTGCTTTATCTCACTGAAACAAGCTTGGAGGTGAATTATAAAGGCAGATTTAGATGGCTGATTTACATATGTGAGGCACCAAGCACAATTTGTAGGTGTCCATTAAGGAAGCATGATAAATCGTCTGATTCAATCAGAGACTGTCCAGCTGGTTCTTGAATTGAATTGAAATGAATTGAATTGAATTTGCTTTATTACAATGTGTACTCAAATGAGTACAAAGAAAAGTATACAATCTGGCACTACGGCACCATCTTAGTTACAAAGGTCCCTAGCTACAGCTTCTTCAGTGACAGTTCTTAGAAAAATAAAGAAAAAAAGTCTAGCATTGTAGATTTTAGGAATAAGTTTTAAGTGGAGAAATGAAATGTTCAAAAGAACTGTCTTCCAAACTAGCCCTTGCTGGTACCTTATTTCCAGTCTGTTCAGGCCTTGACTCCATACTGCGCTGGGCTTCACTTCAGAGTTTACAAGACTGGGATATTGCTCTGGATTCACCTTGGACCAGAAGTCTATACTGAGGCCATGCCAGGCTGACAGACCGGCAGGTACAACTAGAAGACCACCATGCTGGGTTGAATGACTGCTACGTTGGGATTCCCACACCGGGCCAAGAGACTGCCAGGTCAGGCCAAGGAAAATCTATGCTGGGCTCAGAGAGTGCCATACTGGGCAGAAGACTGCCATGCCGGACTGGGAGGACACAACACCGGGCTGCTACTCCAGGGTGAAAGGACGCCTCATAGGCAGCTTGGAGGCCAGGATGCTCTGAGGCTGGGAGTTCCAAGGGTGGGAGGTCAGAGGTTGTGAAGTTCGAGGCTGGGAGGTCAGAGGCCGGGAGTTCAGAGACTGTAAGGTCCAAAACTAGGAGGTCAGAAGCTGTGGGTTCTGGGAAAATGTTTTGTGAAACAGTCACTTTATAGTCGCACTCAGTCTGATAAAGAGGTGCAGCAGTGAATAATTTATCTCGAAAAGTACAAAATGAGGCCTGATTTAGCAGGAGACAGGCTTCTTGACTGAGCCTGCATACTATTGATTTTGAGTGCAGAAAATGGACTGTAAGCAACTTCTTGCCACCCTTTGAAGAAGTCAAATTGGGCTCAAAACGTTTCTCCAGCACTTCCTACTTTTTAATTTCTTGCGTATTTTAACAGGCAAATCAATTTTTGTTAGTGCATTCAAGTGAAGTCAAAGCAACATAGAACTTACATATTAAATATTAAATTACATTTCTTAAACAAATGCTGCAATAATAGACCTACAACAGATATAAAGTTCAATTCCACTTGTAAAAATTAATTTGTATGTACTTATTGTTCCAAAAAAGTAAGCCCTCACCTTGTCAGTAACCAAATTTTCTAACCTGATCCAATATTTATATCCCATTTACTGTCAGTAACGTTATAAAACTTACTTTCAGTCAAAAGGTTTTCATGAAGTGAGAAGTGAAGTGGACAACATGGTAGACCAATGATTAACACTGATGCCTCACAGTGCCAGGAACCTGGATTTGATTCCAGCCTTGGGTGACTGTCTGTCTGGAGTTTGCACATTCTCCCTGTGTCCATGTGGGTTTTGCCCCACAGTCCAAAGATCTACAGGTTAGGTGGATTGGCAATGCTAAATTGCCTATAATGTCCAAGGATGTGCGGGCTATGTAGGTTAGCCACGGGAAATATAGAGATGGGTGGTTTTGGGTGGGATGCTCTTTTGAGGTTGGTGTGGACTCAATGGGCTGAATGCCCCACTGTAGGGATTCCATAAGTAAAAGCTTGGCTTAATTAAGGTAGGGCAGGCTTCAGAGTTCAGTCTTGGAAATAGTGAAAAAAAAATGAAAATTAGATAATGAGGTGTTGATGCAGCATATAATGACTGCTACTCTTTTTTAACAGATAATGATAGGCTATTTCTGTGAATAAATGCTGAACAAAGGGCATTCCCTTAAAGCTCAACTCAACTGGATAATATTCATACATGCAATAGCATATGAGCTTGCAAGTTATGAAAGGTCCACATTTCTGTTGAGTGAAGTGAATTGATGAATGTGTACTTGACAATTCAGTAATTGATTAGAAAACATCTAATGTCACACAAAAGGAATCCACAGAGTTGAGTGTTTTAAACTGACATTAGAATCTAAGGCTGCCACTGATGACAGCGTAGAGGCAAACAGACATACTTAAATGTGTAGGTGGCAAGATGCCAGTTTCCCAATAGAGCACTAAAAATAAGGAATTAAGGTTAAGCAAATTGAAGATGGATCAAGCCTCACAATGGCAAGAGATAGCCTCCAATTTCAAATCCATAAACACGTCATGCACACCCACTGAAACACCATTTTTCCAGATTTAATCATACTTCTGTAATTAACTCTACAGAAAGAGAGATCACATGCTTTCACATCTGGTTCAAGTTGGTGACAAATATTGAGCTGGTCTTGGCTCTTGAACCTAAATGGATCTGAAAGGGTTAAAACTGAGGAATGTCATAAGCACCACTCACTATGATAATATCATATGGACTTGTGGGCAGAATAGCTTAGAAAGAATGAGACCTAACATCCAATCTCCTCTCTGTGACAATGCTGACCATATCAATGTAATCTGCAACCAGTTGTAAACATGCAATAAATTATTTCTTGGTAACTACAACAGCCTCTACTAATTAAATCAGGAAGTGGTTTTCCACTCCCACACTAGACTGAGCAGGCTCTGCAGTTTCCTACAGTTAAAAGAGGATGGTGACAGCAATCTTCATCGTGATCAGCAACCCATACAGCACAGTGAACTGACTTATCTGGACAACAGGAATCTTCCTTGTGAGTTTGGAGAAGAAACATTCCTTCTTTCATGGGGACCTTTGTTGGAGAGGAGGCGTTAATTAATTAAGAGTGGCTGGTGGCAGTATCAAGAGACAGGGAGTCCTCAGACTGAAGTAACAAGGAGCAGCCTTAAGGGTAATGGAGACAGATTCTGCGTGTTGTGGGAAAGTTTGGTGACAATGGAGGATAGGTCCAAGGCAGATAGGCATTGGATAATGATGATGGTAGGTATCTTGAGGGTAAATGAAAGTAGAGCAAGGGTGATGAAGTAAGGGCTGTGGCTCCTCAAAGGAAAGTGAATAATGACTGAATGATTGTGGCGTGCGATGGCTTTCAGTTGCAGGGTCAAAGTTGGAAGGTCCATGTATATATCTGTGAAAGAATGAAGACAACTCTACAGAGATAAGCTCAAGGATAGAGATATCCATGGTGGAAGCCAGGATGTTACTGACAGAAAGTATATGTATCTCCATTGGTTAGAAGTTCTCAGACCAGGAGGGATGGCCATAAAAAATGCAGTGACCAGACTTTTGCTAACTCTAAGTTCAGTGATTAGCAATTCTGCCTCACATTGCCAGACACCCAGGTTTGGCCTCTTTCAGCACTGTAGGGATTCTACAATTCTCTGTGTTTGTGGTTCAAACCAGGCAGACATGGTGCTAGACAATGCTTCTGCTGGCTTTGGCACTTTTGAAGAATGAAGGCCCAGCGAGGAGTCTAGATATAGGATGGCCAGGCTCAGCAATGGTCAGAATACCAATTAAGAGCACCAGCAGAGAATCTGGCAGGTCAGGATGATGACCCTGCTCCCAACAAAATTTCTGGAAACTCCACTCATGAAGTTCAGCTTGATTTTATTTTAAATATCTAACACATGTTATCATATGGCATCATCAGATATTTGCATATTTTAAGGCTGTGTTTGTGACCAACACCTCAGCCAGGTGGGCATTGCACCAATATGCACAGATTTAGAGATATATTTGGGGTACTGCTGGTAAAATGGAAGACTTTACGAATTCTGAAAAGTTTAGAATAATGCACAAGATTGCCTGAAAACACTTTATTTGTGGCAGGTGCAACTCTGTTGGATGAAGCAAGGCTTCAGATTGATAATTTATCCACTCTGATTATTTTGTTTTGTCTATGAGTTCAAATTAAGGTACAAGACCCAATATGTTGCAACCAGATCCCGGGTGAGTTTCCCCAGTTTATTACGAACCTGCATGGGATACAGAAATGCATTAAGCTCCTCTGTAGGGAAGAAGGAACTGATTTCCCTCATTTATTCACCCACCTACTCTGTTGGCCTGCCTGACCCACATGAACCATGCTTTCAAATGAGTCAATATAACTAGGCTTTCTCAAACCAAAAAGAATAAGTTTATAAATGGTAAATATGGGAATAACAGCAGTATAACCCACATACAAATAGATTAAAAATAAGAGGTGAGTCCAAAAAGATGATACCTGGAGCAATTTCTATGTTGCTCATGAAGAGTAGATAAGATGATGTTATAGTTTTATTGAAAGGCACCGTTGTGTTGACACTGATAGCTGATCAGTTGATTTCAAAATTCTTTGTGTTGCATGTTGGCAGAAGTTCTGTTATTCTGATTCCTTTCAATTGCAACTGTATGGGATGGCATGGTGGCTCAGTGGTTAGCACTGGAGCTTCAAAGCATCAGGGACCCAGGTTTGATTCCAGCCTCTGGCAACTGTGTGTGTGGAATTTGCACATTCTCCCTGTGTCTGCATGGGTATTCTCTGGTTTTCTCTCGCAAACCAAAGATGTGCAGGTTAGGCGGGTTGGCTGTGCTAAATTGCCTGTAATGTTAGGTGCATTAGTCAGGGGAAACATAGAGGAACTGTTTCCTTAAGTAACTAAATTCTAGCATTCAGAGCATGGGAGCTGTTTTACTTGTAGTACAGGGCTGTTTAAAAAATGGATGATAGCCACACACTAGAATATCTAGCCTATAACACAGAGATTAGTTTTATAAGTTTTTGACCCTTGTTTTGTATGTTACTAGAGGTTAAACAGACAATGCAGCAAGAAATGGCTTGCTACTGAGAGAGGCATAGGTGGACCTCTTCCTTAGCCCTTCTTAGATTAGATTAGATTACTTACAGTGTGGAAACAGGCCCTTTGGCCCAACAAGTCCACACCGACCCGCTGAAGCGCAACCCACCCAGACCCATTCTCCTACACCTAATACTACGGGCAATTTAGCATGGCCAATTCACCTAACCTGCACATTTTTGGACTGTGGGAGCACCCTGAGAAAACCCACACAGACACGGGGAGAATGTGCAAACTCCACACAGACAGTTGCCTCAGGTGGGAATTAAACTCAGGTCTCTGGCACTGTGAGGCAGCAGCGCTAACCACTGTGCCACTGTGCCGCCCATTCTTGTTAAGTCTCTGCCTGTTTGGAAGTTTCCCTGTCAATTTACTGGTGCAACATTCCATGGGTTTCATTCAATACTTTGCTAGTCACAGAATTTACATCAACAGTTTATTTTTGGTGCAGCAATTCTTTTATTAAAAAAACCTCACATCTTGGAATTAAAAGTTAAAAGATGTCTCTACCTTGGAGTTCTGCTCCACCATCATAACAGGTAAATCCAAACTGTTTTCAGTACTTTTATATACTTGTACTTATCTGTTGACACTCTTAATTACCTGGAATTATCTTGCTATTAACTCTCCACCTATATGTTCTGTGCCTATGTGCTTCCCTCCATTTCACGTGATGAAGGAACAGTGCTCTGAAAGCTTGTGATTTCAAATAAACCTGTTCAATTATAACCTGGTTCCAAATGACTTCTGATTTTGTACACCCCAGTACAACACTGGCACTCCACATCTTCTGAATCATGTACTGGTGTGTGAATATTACTTTGAGAGAAGATCAGTTTTTGATTTGATGCCTTATTAAAAGTATTTGACCCAGGAAACGCAGCTAACAACAAAATTCTGTGGATGCTGGAAACCTGAAATAAAAATAGAAAATACTGAAGAAATTCAGCAGGTCTGACAGTATGTTTTAAAATTCATGTGTGGTATGTGGCAATGCTGGCTAGTCAGCATTTATTGCCTGTCTCTAAGTGCCCTTGAGAAGATGATGGTGAGCTGTTTTCTTGAACACTGCTGTCATGAGAGAGAGGATTAATGTTTTGAGGCCTCTTCAGAATGATTCTGATAATCTGCTCTGAAGTTCTGTACTGCTCAGATCTGAAGAGCACCTGATCTGAAATATTAATTCTGTTTTTTTCTCTCTCTTTCTCTCTCTCCGACGCTGCCAGACCTGCTGAGCTTTTCTAGCACAATCTGATTTTAATTCTGGAGAACATACCCATCTGGGTTATATGTTATTGAATTAAATTGGTTTACAAGCAAAGCGAGAGTGATTGAAAACAGTTGGATAAATGTATCTTAAGTGCGATTGCACATTGAGTTAAAACCACATGGATTGGAAGGAGTAAAGATATAACTAAAATTCAATAATTAGTTAAAGCATATTAATGACAAGTTTGAACTACAAATATTAAATAATCTTTAGTTTGTTTAAAGTAGCACACAATTGATTGATTGTGAAATATGTCAGACCAATATTAGTGAAACTCCTAAAAGGAGCACTGTTTCTGAGAGGAGAACAGGCAGGTTAGTAGTGGTAATAAAGAAGTGCCAATGATTTATGCTTTGGAGCTGAGCAGTTGATCAATCGTGTGAGAGTCATAACTTTACATCTCTCTTTCCCCTGAATACCAAAGAAGGCAGAAAGCAAATCAGTAAAACCAGCTGTCATCGCCTGAATATTTTATAGAGTGCTCGTTGGCCATGATGCAGAATCCCATTTAGCAAGCTGCCTTACAAAACTGTCAAACTTCAATTAGATCATACATTGGGGAGAGGCACTAATTCTTCATTGATCAGGCATAGAGTATCACAATGCATGAAGTAAATATGAGAGTTCATTCTAATTACTCAGTGAATGTGTTCAGCCTTGTCCGAACTTACAGTTCCTTAACAGAAAATATTATATACAGGCTGTGCCAACTATCAAACCATGAAATGCATTGTATGAAAACTCCATTCCTAAATTCAGGGCATTAATCTCTTTGCATTAGATAACATCTAAACATAAAAAAAGGAGTAGGCCATTCGCCCTTCGAGCCTTCTCTACCTTTTACTATGATCATGGCTGATCATTCAACTCAGTGCCCTATTCCCACTTTCTCCCCATATCCTTTGACCTTTTAGCCTTAAAAACTATATCTAACTCTTTTGTGAAAACATTCAATGTTTTGGCCTCACTCTCTGTAGCAGAGAATTCCATAACCTCATCACTCTGATGATTAAATTTCTCCTTGGCTCAGTACTAAATTGCTTATCCTGTATCCTTAGACTGTGACCCCATGTTCTGGACTCCCAGGTCATCGGGAATATCCTTCCTACTTTATTATGTCTAGTCCTGTTAGAATTTGATATGGTTCTGTAAGATTCCCTCTCATTCCTCCAAACAATCTTGAATATCATCCTAATTGATCCTGTGCCTCATATGCCAGTCATGTCATCCCAGGAATCAGTTTGATAAATCTCTTTTACACTCCTCCCTAATCAGGGTATCTTTTTTTAGACAAGGAGTGCAAAACTGCGCACAATACTCCAGGTATGGTCTCACCAACATCCTGTATAACTGTAGCAAGACATCCTGTTCCTGTACTTGAATCTTGTGCTATGAAGGCCAACATACCATTTGCCTTCTTCACCATCTGCTGTACCTGCCTATTTACTTCACTAACTGATGTATAGGACACCCAGGTCTCATTGCAACTCCTCCTTTCCCAACCTATCACTAGTCAGATAATAACCTGCATTCCTGTTTTTGCTACAAATATGGATAACCTCCCATTTATCATTTTACACTTCATCTACTATGCATTTGCCACTCATTTAACTTGTTAAATCACAATGAAGCATTTCTGCATCCCCCTCACAGTTGACCCCTCTACCCAGCTTTGTGTTGTTTATAAACTTGGTGATTTTACATTTAGTTCACTCATCCAAATCATTAAAGCATATTGTGAATAGCTAGGGTCCAAGCACTAATCCCTACAGTTCCCCACTCTTCACTGCTTGCTACTCAGGAAAAAACCCATTTATTCTGATGATCAGATAGCCATCTCTCCTACCAATGGTTGAACCTAACTGTAATGTGCATGACTGAATATAAGATGATAAAAGGTGGCTTGTTGATTCCATGGCTCACAAGTTGACTGAGAAACTGCCCGAAATAGACTGAGTACTCATACAATGAGGATAGTTCACCTACCAGGAATATTACTGAGTAGACAATTGGGTCCCTGAAGCAGAGATTTAGAAGCCTTCACCTGTCATGAATTTCTTCTGAGAAGGGATGGTAGTCTGAAGACTGAGAAGGTCTTTGGCTTTTAGTGATTTGCTGCATTCTCCACAACTGGCAATTGTTTAAGTGTAGTCGTTAACATGAGCAGCGATACCACTGGGTCCACTGCTGTTCGTCATTTTTATAAACGACCTGGATGAGGGCGTAGAAGGGTGGGTTAGTAAATTTGCAGACCACACTAAGGTCGGTGGAGTTGTAGATAGTAACAAAGGATGTTGTAGGTTACAGAGAGACATAGATAAGCTGCAGAGCTGGGCTGAGAGGTGGCAAATGGAGTTTAATGCAGACAAGTATGAGGTGATTCACTTTGGATGGAGTAACCAGAATGCAAAGTACTGGGCTAATGGTAAGATTCTTGGTAGTGTAGATGTGCAGAGAGATCTCTGTGTCCAGGTACACAGATCCTTGAAAGTTGCCACCAGGTTGACAGGATTGTTAAGAAGGCATGCAGTGTTTTAGCTTTTATTAATAGAGGGATCAAGTTCCAGAACCATGAGGTTATGCTACAGCTGTACAAAACTCTAGTGCGGCTGCACTTGGAGTATTGTGTACAGTTCTGGTCACCGCATGATAAGAAGGATGTGGAAGCTTTGGAAAGGGTGCATAGGAGATTTACTAGGATGTTGCCTGGTATGGAGGGAAGGTCTTACAAGGAAAGGCTGA
This sequence comes from Chiloscyllium plagiosum, assembly GCF_004010195.1. Lineage (NCBI taxonomy): Eukaryota > Metazoa > Chordata > Chondrichthyes > Orectolobiformes > Hemiscylliidae > Chiloscyllium > Chiloscyllium plagiosum. The sequence continues at coordinate 75,279,720 of NC_057713.1, forward strand.
GGGACTTGAGGCTGTTTTCGTTTGAGAGAAGAAGGTTGAGAGGTGAC
>NC_057713.1:75279926-75321608 GCF_004010195.1 Chiloscyllium plagiosum
AAGATAATCAGAGGGTTAGATAGGGTGGACAGGGAGAGTTTTTTTCCAAGAATGGTGACGATGACCATGAGGGGGCATAGCTTTAAATTGAGGGGTGATAGATATAGGACAGATGTCAGAGGTAGTTTCTTTAGTCAGAGAGTAGTAAGGGTATGGAATGCTTTGCCTGCAACGATAGTAGATTCGCCAACTTTAAGTACATTTAAGTCGTCATTGGACAAGTGTATGGACGTACATGGAATAGTGTTGGTTAGATGGGCTTCAGATTGGTATGACAGGTCGGTGCAGCATTGAGGACTGAAGGGCCTGTACTGTGCTGTAATGTTCTATGTTCTATGATACCAGAGTGTTCCATTGAGGTACCAGAAATGGACAAAGAAAAGGAGAAAGGGATCAGAGCAAGGAATACTGGAGATTTCCTGGTGCATGGCCAAACATTGAAGGGCTGCTTATTTCCATCTAATTGAACATGTTTTTGAGAGGCATGCTCTACTAGTAGATGTTGGAACACTGTGATCGGGTAACATACCTTCCACCATTTCAATTACGTTGGGCCGTCCATCAACAGCACTCATCATTTTTACCCTTAGTCCATGAAGATTACAATTAAATGTGATCAATGATTTCACCGATTATCAAGTAAACAATGTAATCATGACACAAAATATTGTACTCATGAATATTAAAGGATGCTTTCTGTCAGTGATTCTGGAGTAATCTATTATGGAGTAATCTATATATGATCAATAGGCAGAACAGACCTGCTTCTCAGTCCAGTGCTTCGCATTTATTTTCCAAGTGTGAGCCTATTCCAAGGCTTGAAAGTTGCAGTGACAGAGATGGGTGAGTCAGCCATTTCTGCTTCAGAACAGTCGAATGTAAACTTTCAGCTTGTGAGCCCATATGTGTTCCGAACTTTGGGAAGCCTGCCCTAAGCAAATTGAATAGATAGGCTGGGATGCTCTGAAATATGGTAAATATCAGAAAATAACATCAGATTGCTCCAATGGCAAATATGTTGAGATTAAAAGCTATCAGTTACATCTTTCTGTATTACAAGTTATCTCAGAACCAGGTGGTGAGAGTTTATAGACATAATGCAATATATGAATCATTTCATTTTCTATCAATGCCAAGTAGCCAGGCCACACTTCTCATACAGTTTAATTGACAATTTATTGAATAAAACTGGAGTACATGGGAGCACATATTGATATTTAGGAAATACTAACCATCTGCATTTCATTGAAATAGTCTAATATGCTTGTGTGTATATATATATATATATATATGTGTGTGTATTTATATTTATAGAACATATTTAGATTAGAAAAGAAAAAGTGATTCACGGAAACAGTCTGTTCAATCGAAGCATATTCATGCCTGACTATATTGCTGTGCTCAAAGATTGAATGCATTGGTTTTGAAAGTGATAACTTCCCCGGCTTTATTTCAAAATTGAAAGAGTTGTCTGGAATTTATGGTACATCTGAATCACTCCGTGGTCTATCTGTGGCTGTCACTTGATGTGAGTGATGTCTGCTCAATGTTGTATGTTTCTACTTTGGGTTTCCATGTGACTTAAACAGGCTGATTCTTGACCCACCCACACATGGAATTCAGACTTGTTTCTCCTTCTTCCCTTTTCAGCTGTTGCTCGTCTTATTTAATGCATAGGGACTGAAGGTTTGATACAGCTTGATGGACAAGTCATTGTCTCCTTTCTGAACACCTCATTCTAGTTATTGAGGCTGCCCAGCTTCAAGTAGAGCTTTGGAGTGTCATTAAAATATTTTGTTTATCCTAATTTGACATGGCAGCGTGTGATACTACTGCTCACAATGACGTTTGCTGCTGCCATCTTCTTTGAGTGTCATAACCTACAGAAGATGCTTGATCTATTGCAGGAGATGAAAACCAATTTCTGTTCTGACCTTTATGTTGTTCATAGCATGTTACTAACTCATCACAGATTACATTGGTGTAATAGATATTGTTAAATTTATTGTCGAGCAGATGTTTCCCCTTGTGGAGCAACTTAGAATGAGGGTCACAGTTTTAGGATATGGAATAGCAGATTTAAAACAGAAATGAGGTTCACTACCCCAGAGTGACACTGAGACATTGAGTTAATTTAAGGACGAGACAGACAGATTTTTAATTAGTGATGTGTTAAAATAAAGCAACAAGAAACGAGTTCAGGCTAAAGTGAGATCAGCAATGTTTGTACTAAATAGCGAAGCAAGCTTAAGGGGCTAAATTTGCCTACTTTTGTCCCAGGATTAGTTATCTTGGAGTCATAGAGTTGTACAGGATGAGAAACAAACTCTTCAGTCCAACACATCAATGCCGACCAGATATCCTAAATTAACCCAGTCCCATTTGTCAGCATTTGGCCCATCTCCCTCTAAAGCCTGCTTATTCATAAACCCATCGAGGTACCTTTTAACTGTTGTAATTGTACCAGCCTCCACCACTCATTCCATACACGCACCATCCTCTACATGAAAAGCTTCCCCCTCAGATCCCTTTTAAATCTTTCCTCTCTCACTTTAAACTTATGCGTTAAACTTAATCTCCTATACTCAAAGCACTGACCAATAAAGGAATTCATGCCAATTGCCTTCTTCACTGTCCTAACTACCTGTGACTCCACTTTCAATAAACTATGAGCTTGCACTTCAAGGTCTCTTTGTTCAGCAACACTCCCCAGGACCTTACCGTTAAGTGTATACGTCTTGCCCTGATTTACCTTTCCAAAATGCAGCACTTCACATTTATCTAATTTAAACTCCATCTGCCACTCCTCAGCCCATTGGCCCATCTGATCAAGATCCCATTGTACTCTGAAATAACCTTCTTTGCTGTCCACTGGACCTCCAATTTTGGTGTCATCTGCAAACTTATTAACTATACCTCCTATGTTCATATCCAAATCATTTATACAAATACAAAAAGCAGTGGACCCATCACCAATCCTTGTGGCACACGACTGGTCACAAGTCTCCGGTCTGAAAAGCAACCCTCCACTACTACCCTCTGTCTTCTGCCTTTGAGCTAGTTCTGTATTCAAATGGCTAGTTCTCCCTGTTTTCCATGTCTCACATGGGGAACCTTGTCGAATGCCTTACTAAAGTCCATGTAGATCACCTCCACTGCTCTGCCCTCATCAATCTTCTTTGTTACTTCTTCAAAAAACTCAAGTTAATGAGATATGAAATCCCTCGCACCAAACCATGTTGACTTTCCCTAATAGTCCTTGTCTTTCCAAATCCTTTCCCTCACGATTCCCTTGAACAACTTGCCCACCACCGATGTTAGGCTCACCGGTCTATAGTTTCCTAGCTTTTCCTTGCCATCTTTCTTAAATAGTGATCACGTTAGCCAATCTCCAGTCTTCTGGCACAATACCTGTGACTACCAATGATCCAAATATCTCAGCAAAGGGCCCAGCAATCTTTTCCCTAGCTTCCCATAGAGTTCTAGGGTACACCTGATCAGGTCCTGGTGATTTATCCACCTTTATGCTGTCCAGTATAAGTTGTCCAGCACCTCCTTCTCTGTAATATGGATACTTTTCAAGATGTTGCTATTTATTTCACCATGTTCTATATCTTCTATATCGTTTTCCACAGTAAACACTGATTCAATATACTCATTTAGTATCATCCTCACCTCCTTCAGCTCCACACATAGATGGCCTTACTGATCCTTCAGGTGTCCTATTGTCTCCCTAATTACCCTTTTAGCCTTAATGTATTTATAAAATCCCTCTGAATTCTCTTTAACCCTACTTGCCAAAGCTATCTCATATCACCTTTTCACCTTCCTGACTTCCCTAATAAGTATATACCTACTGCCTTTACGTTGTTCGAAGGATTTACTCGATCTCTGCTGACTATACCTGACATATACTTCCTTCTTTTTCCTGATCAAAACCTCAATTTCTATAATCATGCAGCATTCCCTATACCTAACAGCCTTGCCCTTTACCCTAACAGGAAAATATCCTAACTTGACTCTTGTCAATTCATTTTGAAGGCTTCCCATTTTCTCATCATCCATTTACCCACAGACATCTATCCTCCATTCAACTTTTGAAAGTTCTTGCCTAATACCACCAAAGTTGGCCTTCCTTCAATTCAGAACTTTAACTTTTAGATCTGGTGTATCCTTGTCAATCACTATTTTAAAACTAATGGAATTGTTATGTTGCAGACTTTGAAAAGGATCAATTGTTATGCCTCACAATTTCAAGATCCTGAACTTGTCTCGCCACAAGTGCACATGATATCATCACAGTGGGTGGTGCTTTTGGATCAGCACAGTGGATTAGTACTGCTGCCTCACAGTGCCAGGGACCTGCGTTTGATTCCAGCCTCAGGCAACTGTCTGTGCAGAGTTTGCACATTCTCCCCGTGTCTGTGTGGGTTTCCCCAGGGTGCTCCAGTTTCCTCCCACAATCCAAAGATGTGTAGTTTAGGTGAATTGGTCATGTTTAATTGCCCATAGTGTTCAGGGTGCATTAGGTTAGGTGCATTAGTCAGAGGTAAACGTACAGTGGTAAGAGGAATGGGTCTGGCTAGTTTACTCTTTGGAGGGACATTGTGGGCTTCTTGGGCCAAATGGCCTGTTTCTACACTGTAGGGATTCTATGATAGTAACCCTTTCAAAACCATATATAATACTGACATAAACCATTGGCCATTTAAGAGAACAAGACACAGCTATCTGGACACAATGTCTGATCAATGGAAATTGGTTTTGCCTGAATGTTTGTACATTTGGCTTCAAGAAGGACAGTTGCATTACTTTGACAGTTCTCCCACTAAATCCTGAAAATGTGGCCAGTTGTATCACTGCTGGAATTTCTCTAGCAATACAGCAGCATGCTATACAGTAACTGGTTTATACACAGGGATTTTTGTCACCTTACCAAGGTCTTTGTTTTCAAAGACTTGCCAATGTAGTTTGTGGACTGCTAAACTGGCTTAGCTAAACTGGGATTGGATCTCACCATCAATGAGTGGAGAAACAAAATAGTGAAGAAAACACTGTTCTGTATCATCAGTCCAAATCACAAAACCAGTTGGGTTAGTTTCACAACTGATTTCACACTTCTTGATTGTTTGATGATGCTTTCAATGTTAACTACACAGAGATGACCAGTCTTTGGTTCACTCGTTGATTAATTAGACCCCAATGTCTTTCTTTATCTTTTGGGATTTGGGATTATTTATATCAGCAACTCCAAGCGTAGTTTTCCTGATCATTCAACAGAGAGAAGAAAGAGTTTGATGCGGCCAACTCCTGGAGTTTCTGTGCTTCTATTTGCATTTCCCTCACAGAGTCTGTGTTAAGTTGCAGCCAGACCAATCAGAGGGCTTTTGCTGTGCTGAGCTCTCCTGAACCCTCAAATTATGATGCCAATTTGTCTGTACTCATGAGAGGAATTGTCTCATGTGTATTTCTTTGTATTCATTACGAGCTAGGCCAGCATTTATTGCCTATGTCTAATTTCCCACAAAGCAGTTAAGAATAAACAATTTTTGTTTGGACCTGGAGTCACTATTAGGTCTGTCACCCCTATGCCTAGTTGCCCATGAACTGCATAGGGCAGATAAGAGTCAACCATACTGCTGTGGAGTTGGACTTATATATAAGCCAGACCAGGGAAGAATGGCAGATTTCCTTTCCTGAAGGATGAGAGAACCATATGGGTTTTCACAACACTCAATGATAATTTCATAGTACTACTCCTGAGACTAGTTATCAATACCAGATTTGTTCATCAAATTTAAATGTCCCCAGCTGCTGAAAGATTTGAACTCATGTTCCCCAAAGAATTAGACAGGCTCTTGAGATTAGTAGTCTGGTAATATTACATTACACCATTATCTCCCTATCTTAGATAATGGATGCTATGCTGAAGGTATGCACTTTATTGCTTTCCTACTTGACTTTCTCTCCTGCCATCCTGATGCTTGGGATTCTGCCTTCCTGTGGACACTGCTCATCATTGTGACTGGACCCAAATTTTCAGAGTTGAGCACCCATTTCCTTCAGTGGTTTTGTTTTGTTTTGGTAAATTATCTTTGGAAACTTGGTTTCCTGTAGTGAGGTTAATGACACACACTCTCTACCACACTCCACACTGTCTCAGTGTTCTCCTCATACTCCCTTGCTGACCCAATGATATTTGCAGGACAATGGCTAAATAATTGTTCTCTGCTCCCTTTCCTTGGGGCTTCCTGTATTGTCAGGTTGGACATGGCCCCTTATTTTCCCAGTGCAATGCATATAGTCTGTGTCCTTCCACATGTGCCCCTCAATTCACTGTCAATGAGGGATTTCATTGGCATCCTAGCCAGATTTGCAGGATCTTGGTACTACTCTCTCATGCCCTGGTGAAAGTCAAAAGATGTTATTTGATTGAAAACATCATAAGAATTTCTACAAATTATGATATTAAACATGCGAATTCTGATCCTTCTCGGGCAGAGGCATGCCAATGGAAATTAGTATTACTCCAGTCATGTAATTTTGTCCATTTGAATGGTTTGAACTGAAATGCTGTTGATTAACGTATTCATTGCATTAAGCACAAGCGAAAATACTGAAGGGACCAGTCAGTTCAAATTTATTCTTCTCTCTATTTCTTGATGTGTATTGATTTTGGTTCCAGAATTGGTTGGTAATGGTCTACTCAAATAAACCAGTCTCAAATCAATAATTATTTATTTCGACAATCATCACTTAAGATTGAGTGAATTAAAATCTAAGTGTTGTGGATAATTTATAGATTTGTAACTATGTTTTGGCTCAGTTCAGAAGAACTAAAGTACTGATTAAGGTTATATGGGAAGTCTTAAATTTAAAAAAAAGTCCTGGAACTGCTAACAAATTGATCTTTATCTGGAACAAACAATACATTAATGTTTACCACATCCTTTATCTGTTCTGAGTTAGGTTTACATTTGAAATATTCAGGATCTGATTTCCAAACCTATGAACTTCACCACTAAGTTCTGATGTCCAGAGTGTTGTGACTACAGTGCCTGAACTAATCCATCAAGTTTAGCTAATAGAAGCGAACTATTGCTGATCCTGGAGATCTTAAATAAAAACAGAAGTTACTGGAGAAACCCAGAAGAATTTGGCAGCATCTGGGGAAAGAAAGCAGAGTTAACATTTTGTATCCGGTATGACTCTTAGAACATAGAACATAGAACAATACAGCACAGAACAGGCCCTTCGGCCCACGATGTTGTGCCGAACATTTGTCCTAGCTTAAACACCTATCCATGTTCCTATCCAGTTGCCGCTTAAAGGTCACCAATGATTCTGACTCTGCCACTCCCACAGGCAGCGCATTCCATGCCCCCACCACTCTCTGGGCAAAGAACCTACCCCTGAAATCCCCCCTATACCTTCCACCCTTTACCTTAAATTTATGTCCCTCTGAAGAGGCTTTGAATATGATGGTTTTTATGCTGTTGACAAAGACAAAGATGACCAAAGATAAAGGAGTAGCAAGTGCAACAAATGGTGAAGGTACTCAGAGAAATAGAAAAAAGAGATTGCTAATGATAGTAGAGGACTGAGATTTTTGTTCATATTAACTGTGAATAATAGAAATGAGAACATTTAATAGAATTCGTACAGTGTAGAAAGCGGCAATTTGGCCCAACAAGTCCACCATGACCCTCCAAAGATTAACCCAACCTGACCTATACCCCTACCCTATTACTCTACATTTACCCCTAATTAATGCACCTAACTTACACATCCCTGAACACTAAGGGCAATTTAGTGTGGCCAATTCACCTCATCTGTACATCTTTGAATTGTGGGAGAAAACTGGAGCACCCGGAGGAAACTCTTGCAGACATGGGGCAAACTCCACACAGATAGTTGTTCAAGGCTGGAATCGAATCCAGGTCCCTGGCACTGAGCCACCATGCACCACCCCCTCCCCCCACCCCCCCCCCCCCACCTTCCCCACCCCCGCCATTTTCTGAGACCAAACCCATGCAAGTAAGATATTTGGAGGAGACCATAGTCAATATGGAGGGGAGTGTTCATGCTCTGAAATTGTTAAACTTATTGTTGAATCTTGAAGGCTGTAAAGTGCCTAAATGATAAAAGAGGTGCTGTTACTCCAGCTTGTGTTGAGCTTAGTTAGGACAATGCAGAAGGCCTAGGACAACAATGTGAGCTTGAGAGCAAGATGGTGTATTGAAATAACAAGTGACTGGAAGGTCAGGGGCATTATTAGAGACAAAAGACATGTTCCAAAGTGCATTGGTGAAATTTTAATTCAGTGAAAAAGAATCTGGAATTAAAACAATAGCTTAATGTTGACAATACAAACATTGTCAATTTTCATAAAAGCTCACCTTGAAACACTAATGTTTTTTCAAGATGGAAATCAACCATTCTTACCTGGTCTGGCCTATATGTGACTCTGGCTCACAGCAATGTAGTTGACTCTTAACGTCCTGATATTTTATTTGGCGAAATTGGAAGAAGTGAGAAGAAACTGCTCTGTCGTCCAGACTGCTGCTATTGAACTAGGTTACTGTGAAGGGAGGAATTTAAAAAGAGGTAAAATTGAAATGATAGAATTATCACAATTCATAGTTCTTTTTTTGCTATTAGTTAAATACAAGATTTTCACAATAAACAGGTATTTCTTAATTACAGAAACCCCATGAGAGTTTTGTTTTAACCTGAGTTCATCAGCTAGTTAAACTGGGGACTTTAGAGAGCTTGATTAAATTTTCACATCTGTGATGATTCTGGGAATAATGTTGCTTAATTTCTAATGCATTGCCCCAGTGAATCATGGCATTTGATTCACAGCCAGGTTGAAAAGCAGATCATTTAATAGCTAGAGATAATTGTGTGACTCAGGCAGATAAGTGAAAGAAGTGGAGAATGAGATTAAAAGATGAGAACTCTACTTATTCCATAAGAAAGAGAAAAAAGGAAATCGTATTTACAGAGCATATTTCACAAACAAAGGATGTGCCAAAATGTAGTCACTGCAATAATGAGGAGAAACATGTCAGCAATTTGAACAGAGCAGATTTCCACAAATAGCAATCACACAATGAACACATTGGCCCAGAGCTTCTCAATAGTCAGAGATGGAAAGTATCTTGAAAGACATAATTGCCAGACATATTTATATTTTTGATAGGCAACTAGTCAGTGTCCCGAACCCTCCAAAAAAGTCTCCAACAATGAGTTAGCGTGATCCAACTTACTTACGTAGTAATTAGTTAGGTTTGTGAATATTCTAACTTTTAGCCATCTATAATACACTCTCACTGATGACCCCTTTCATTGCTCATTGATTCTGCAATTCACCCTGTCTCCATCCTCAACAATTACCACTTCAGACTAACCCAATTAGAATCAATGTGAACTAACACCTTTCTCCCAAGGAGCAGAAAAATCGAAGTTTCGGGCAAAAGCCCAAAACGTCGATTTTCCTGCTCCTCAGATGCTACCTGACCTGCTGTGTTTTTCCAGCACCACTCTGATCTCTACTCTGGTTCCAGCATCTGTAGTCTTCACTTTTGCCACCTTTCTCCCCAATCCTGCTCCCATGACCTTACACTGGCTATAGATCTTGCATCCTTTCAGACTCAACTGTGTTCCTCAGACTCAACTCAACCCATCCCAACTTGCCCAATCTGATTAGATAGAAAATATTATCAACAGTTTTACTGTTAGTGCCCCTGGGATCAAGAATACACTACAGAGTTGAACACAAATGGTGAGTTGAAACTGATTTCCCCTGACATACAGATAACATTTGATGTCTCTTTATCTTGTATAAATAAATATTGAGCCATTAAAAACATAGACATGATAAAAAGAGTTTAATTCATCATGAAGAGTTTGAAGTACCATTGAAAGTGTTTGAAAGTGAATGAGTTGACCTAATAGGACCTAAGGAAAGGGGTGAAGGAATGTGCAGCATAAAGAACAGAAAATGTATTATTGAACGGAATGACAGGGACTAAGTCTTAGAAAACTGAGGTGGACCCTTTCACAATCTTGCCTCAACCCTCAGTAATCACCAGAGCAGTCTCTGAGCTGTTCCCAGCTTGGCAGAGAATCCAACATAAGTTCTTCCCCATTCTACCCATCAGAATGGAAACCATGTCTTTGTTCCTGAGACAGGTCCATGTGCTAATATAAAATCCATGCTAGCAATATCATTCCTGCACTGTTGTTTGGTCTAAATCCTGGAACTCCATTTCTTAACAATACTGTAGGTACTCTTCCACTCCAGGAACTGCAGTAGTTCAAGATGGTAGCTCACCATCAGCTCCTCAAGGACAGTTAATAAGGGCAATAAGTGCTGCCTTTGCCAGCCATGATCAAGATCAATAAAAGAATTTAAAAGAACTTATCAGATCAATCTTGAATTACTTAATGAATTCTGAGTTATGCTCACTATAACATGAATACATTAATACTTGCATTTGCAAACATTGCAGAGATTCCAGGATAACACAAATAATCACATCTGCATTGGCTCTCTCTAAGTCACTCTTGGTGGGAGATTCTGTGTATATGAGTCCTCCCCATTACCAATGAGGATATGGATATGGAGGGTATCACTCACAGCTGTCCCTTGCAATTAAAGCTGAAGATAGTTGAATTTCTGCTTTTCTTGCAGCTTTCATTTACACTTGAGTATTTCCATACTACAGCACCTTTTTCAGTATTTGAAGAAGCTGCACCTCAGGTTTGGTTTAGTTTGGTTTGGTTTGGTTTCAGCTCCATGCCCCTGGGGTTTTACCATATGGCATAGAAAGTAGGATTAGGTTGTAGTGGGAAGATTGGAGAACTTCTGAGTGCTCAGCCTAAAGTAGCTCTGATAGCTCCAGGCAGTGAGCCATGGAGAAAGTCGTAAGATCCGACTGCCTGCTTTCTTTCAATAGGGTGTCCTTGGAGAGGAAGAATGCAATGTCCATTGCTTCACTTGAGACCTTCCATAACAGAGGACATTGTGGAGTTGGTATGTGTTAACTCTAAAAAAAAACAAACTCAAATTAGATTTTGATATGTATCAATTGTAGTTTTGATTTATGTTATATTGCCCTTTTGATAGGCTATCACTAATTTATTAAAATTGCTGTTTAGATTTATAAACATTGCATAAGCCTAGCTCTCTCTGAACCTCATTATTATGTCTTCATGTGAAGTACTTACTCTCATGATTTTTAAAAAAAATTACTACTTCTCTTTGAACTGTCAGTTTGAAACAAGCAGATGGTTCCACTAACTGCTTCAATGAAGGAAGTGAATGGGAGTCAAGCAGAAACTCTCTAGTGGTCGGAATCTTGAGTACAACAGAAAATTGTTGTTGACATTGGAATCTAATCATCTCTGCCCTTGAACAACACTACAGGAGATCCTCAAGGCAGGATCTGAAACTCAACAGTCTGTTGCTTCATTAATAGCCTTCCATGTGATCAGAGTGGTTTTGTTTGATGATGATTTAACAATATTCTTTCAGCTTCCTACCTTATTCAGGTAGTAAAGCAGGCCATGCTCAGGATCAGTAACCTGGACAACACACAAGATTGGGTTGATAAGGGGTGAGTATCATAGAACATAGAACAGCACTGCCTTTGGACCTTGCTGTTGTGCCAGCCTGTTATCCTACTCTAAGATCAGACTAACCTACACACCCTTAAATAGTCGCTTAAATATATGAGTCCCTAATGTATCTGATTCTACTACCACTGCTGGCAGTGCATTCCACACTTCTAATCTCCCCGAAACCTTCCTTCAAATATCTTAAAATTATGCCCCTTGTGATAGACATTTCTGCCATGGGAAAAAAAGACTCTGGCTATCCATTCTATGCCTCTCAACATCTTGTAACACCTCTATCAAGTCACCTCTCATTGCTCTAGTGACAAAAGTCCTAGCTCCCACAACCTTTCTTCATCATTCATGCCCTCCAGTTCAGGCAGCTTCCTGGTAAATCTTCACTGCATCTTCCCTAAAGCTTCTATCATTCAAGCCACACAAGTACCAGGCAAGATGTATCTCCCCTTGACATTGAATGGTAATATCATTGCCAAACGCTCCCATTATTATCAACGTTGGGCTTTATTTTATTCACTCTTGTCATGTGGGAATAGCTGGCTGGGCAACATTTATTTCATGACCCTAGCTGCCGTCAAGAAGGTGGTGATGAACTGCTTAGTCCATTTGTGTAGGTAGACCCACAATGCCCTGAGGGAGGGAATTTCAGGATTCTGACCCAGTGATAGTCAAGGAATGGTGATATATTTCCAAGTCAGGATGGTAAGTAGCTTGGAGGGGAACTTTCAAATGATGGGAGTCCTCCTGTGTAGCTGCTATCCTTGTCCTTTTTGACTGAAGTTGTTGTGCATTTAGAAGGTGCTGTGTAAAGATCTTTGGTGAATTACTGAAGTGAATCCTGTAGATAGTACATACTGCTGCTACTGGATATTGGTAGAGGGAGTGGATTCTTGTGAATCTGGTATGAATCAAGCAACCTGCTTTGTCCTTGATGCTGTTAAGCTTCTTGAGTGTTGTTGGAGTTGTACTCATCCAGGCAAGTGGTAAGAATCCAATCAAACTCCTGACTGTCTTGTGCCTTGTAGATTTTGGCCAGGATTTTAGAAGTCAGTAGGTGAGTTACTCATTGTAATATTCGATGCCTCTGACCTGCTCTTCTAGCCATTGCATTTATACACCAAGTTCAGTTGACTTTCTGGTCAATGGTAGCCCCAGAATGCGGGTTAGTGGATATTTCAGCATTTGGAACATCATTCAATTTCAAAGGACGATAGTAAGCTTGTCTCTTTTCTAAGATGGTCATTGTCTAGCATTTGTATGGTGCAACCCTGTACTTGTCACTTGTCAGCCCAAGTCTGGATATTGTCCAGATCCTATCGCATCTGAACATGGACTGTTTCAGTATCTGAGGAGTTGCAAATGGTGCTGAATATTATGCAATGAGTGGTGAATGTCCCCTACTTCTGACATCATGATAGAGGTAAGATCATTGCTGAAGCATTTGAACACCACCCTGAGGAACTCATGCAGAGATTCCTGGAGCTGAGATGACGGAGTAGCACCAACCATAACCATCTTCATATGTGCATTCCCATTGATTCCAGTTTTGTCACACTGGGCCTTGATAACAGAGGCTGTCAGTCTCACCTCACCACTGAAATTCAGTTATTTGTCCTTGTTAGCTCAGGGCTATTATGAGGTCAGGAGCTGAGTAGTCCTGCAGAACCCAAATTGGGTGTCAATGAACAACTTCGCTGAGCATGTGCTGCTAGATAGCATTGTTGATGACACCTTGCATCATTTTACTGATGAGGGAGAGTAGACTGATGGGGTGGTAATTGGCTGGATTGAATTTGCCCTGCATTTTGTGTACAAGACATACCTAGGCAATTTTCCACATTGCTGAAAATGTGTTGCTGGAAAAGCGCAGCAGGTCAGGCAGCATCCAAGGAACAGGAGAATCGACGTTTCGGGCATAAGCCCTTCTTCAGGATTCCTGAAGAAGGGCTTATGCCCGAAACGTCGATTCTCCTGTTCCTTGGATGCTGCCTGACCTGCTGCGCTTTTCCAGCAACACATTTTCAGCTCTGATCTCCAGCATCTGCAGCCCTCACTTTCTCTCGAAGAATTTTCCACATTGTCAGGTAGATACCCGTGTTTCTCTGTAGTGGAAGCTTGACTAGGATAGTGGAAAGTTCTGGAGCACATGTTTTCCGGAATATTGTGAGGGACTTTGCAGTATGAAATCTTTCAAATGTTTCATGACATCATGTGCTGTGAATTGAATTGGTTGAAGACTGGTATCAATAATGCTGGGAATGACTTGATGTGGCTAAGATGGATAACCTACTGGGCACTTCTGCCTGAAGATTGCTGCAAATGCTTCAGTTTTATCTGTTGCACTGATAGGCTGGGCTCTTCTATCATTGAGAATGGGACGTTTGTGGTGCCTGTCCCTCCAGTAACTTGCTAATTGTCTACCATCATTTATTACTGGATGTCACATGACAGCAGAGTTTATTATTGATCTGTTGTTTATGGGCTCACTTAGCTCTGTCTATCACATGCAGCTTATGCCTTTTGGCATGCAAATAGTCCTGTTTGGTAACTTCTCTAGATTGACACATCATTTTTAGGCATGTCTGGATTTGCTTCTGTATGCCCTCCTGCAACCTTTATTGAAACAGAGTTAATCCCCTGGATTGTTGGTAGTGGTTTAGTAGGGTATGCCAAACTATGATGTTGCAGATTATGTTGGATTATAGTTCTGATGTTGTTTGTAGCCCACATGGATGCTTAGCCTTGACTTGTTAGATCTGTTCGATTGCACCATTTTGATTGTGCCACACAGCATGATGGAGGATATTTGCATTGTTAAGGTGGGACTTTGTCTCCACAAGGACTATGGTAATCGCTCTTACTGATACTGTTATGCATCTGCAGATGGAAGAATGGCAAAGATGTGCTCAGGTATGTTTTCCCTCTTGTTGGTTCCCTTACTAAATGCTAAGTCACTAGAAACTCAATTGAACCAGTAACACAAATGCCACAGAAACATGTCCTGCAATAAATGGTTCATTTGATTTTCCAAAGCTTCTCCACGATTTTCATCACTAGTCAGTCAACTGAATATACTTCATTTACCTGAGTGAGATCAGATTCAAGAGACATGCAAGAAACAAATTTCCAGATATACCCAGTCAATCAGCAGCTCATCACCACTTTGAGCATCCCTCTTTCCACAGCCTGTGCACTTTGGTTGCATTATGTATTATTTACAATCTACACCATATAGGAAAAGCATTAGGAGGTGCACAGGAACATTATTAACTCTAAATACCTCTTCATGTTACAGAACATCTGTATTTGGACATTACTTCATTGTTATTACTTCCATGATTTTGACTCAGTCAATGTAGGAGCATTCGCCAAGTGGAGTGCAATGGTATACATTGAAGACAGCTCTTCTCTCTTCTCAAGAATAATTATGAATGGACAATAAATTCTGATTTTGCCAGTGACACACATATCCCAAGAGGGTGTCAATGAAAAAAAATCCTGATGCAAATTATTTTTTATTATTTCATTTACAGAACTGATGAGTTTCATCGTCACTGTGTAATGAGTCAGCTGTCTTGTAAGAATCCTTTGCACAGAACAGAGAGGCATTAGCTTCTCTGCAAAACTTGCTTTTTTTTTTGATGTACAAAGCAATTTACATGAAGCATTCACCAAAATGCCAACAGAGGAAATGTACTCCTTAAAATCATTGCCATTTCACAGACTATGATCATCAATATTTATGTAGTGAGAGACCTATTGGCAGTAAAATTATAGTGTGCCATTAAGCAAGAATCAAAAAGCAAAATCAGATCAGTTCACTTCTTGCTTGTGTCATGCAAACTCCTGAAAGGCCATAGGATAGCCATTCTTGCTCCTGAAATATGAGAAATCTACTTTTGATTTTTACAACCGATAAAGTATTAAAACTGATCAACAGATCAATTGAGCAACAGATCAAGCCAGATGTTTCTCATTGCTTCTAAGCAGTAGCAATACAAATGGTAGTTAATCCTGAGTGTGCAAAGAATTACACTGACAACCTATGGGAGAGTGGTAGTTGGAGCTTGCAAGGAACAGGAATGTAGAGTTTTCGATAATTTAGTATTTAAAAGGTTTAGATGTGCATAGTTGGCTGGGATTGAATAGTATTCATTGGATTTTGGGAGAGCTGAGGCTGACTTAGTGTGAATCTATGTTATAAAAGTGGAACCCTAGTCTGTCCAACCTTTTCTCATAAGGCAACAGAGAATCACAGTGTGCATGGTACACATTAGGAGCCTTCTGCATAACTTTTAATCTGTTGGAGTGATATGTAAGAATGTTTGGTTATGTGCAACTTATTTCTCCACCCATCACTCATGTAGTTGAACAATAATTCCTTTCATTCACTTTTGAAGGTTGGAAGTCAACACTTTTTTAATACAATGAGCTTATTTTGCATCTGAAGATCATTACATGCAGTGATATTTGCAGGGCAGGATGATCCTCTTCAATATGAATAGATCTGAATGCTTCTGCTTCGGTTCATGTAATTCTCCACTGGTACAAAGGCTTCCATGGACTATCTTACATGATTAATGATAATTGCTCCATTATGACTTGAATTTGAACAAAATTCTGCTGTTGAAAGATGAATTCAAATTATTCCTTGGACCACAAGTTTAATCCATTTTACTCAATGTGATAATTTAAATTCTAAAATGGATATTCCCTTAAATAATATAGAATTAATTTGAATCTATACAGTATCCTCATTGTTCTAAGAAACTTTAGAGGAGTGGTATGAAACAAATTTAAGCCAGTGTGATTTTGGTCAAATAAAATTACTGGCAGAAGGAATATTTTTAAAATGTATGAAAGTATTGATTGATTAAAAGGGGGAAATGCATCAATTTAGCAACTGGTCACCAGCTTTTATATTGAAAACGTATACCAAGTGACTTAGTATACTAAATCCAACCCAAGTCAGATACCAAGAGAAAAGTCACTTGCATGGTGGCTCCATAGTTAGCACTGCTGCCTCACAGTGTCAGGGCCAAAACATTAGTGTGAAGGAAAAAATATAGTGTGAAATGAAGGGAGGTAGAAATGTGAAAATGGATGACAAATATTTCTATACGTATTTAAAAAATGGAAAGGAGTAAATAAAATGTGTGTTTGTCCATTAGATTGTGAGAATGAGATGATCATGGTAGATAATAAGTAAATAGCAGATTAAGTGACCAAAAATTTGCTTTTGATTTTATTATAAAGGACATAAAAATCATTCCAGTAATAGTTACATATTTGAAGACAAGAAGAAGGGAGAAAGGTAATGAAATTACAATCACTAATGAAGTGGTACTCATCAAACTGATGGAGTTCTACACTGGAGAAACAGGAGCTTTTCCTGTACTTAGATTTGCAGAAGGCATTTGGCAAGGTGCACCATGAAAGATTATTTTGGAAAATAAAATATCACAATGTAGGGAGTAACATATTAGCATGGATAGATGATTAGCTGGCTGGCAGAAAACAGAGAATCTGAATAAATGGGTATTTGTCTGATTTGGCAAAATATGAGGAGTAGAGTGGGTCTATGTTGGGCCCTTAGCTTTTTACAATTTGCATCAATGACTTAAATGATAGGACCCAAGGTATGGTAATTAAATTTGCAGATGACTCAAAGATAGATTGGAAAGTATGTTGTTAAGAGGATATAAGGAGGTTGCAGATGCATCTAGTCAAGTTGAAAGAGTGGACAAAAAATTGGCAGATGGAGAAAATGTAAAATTGCTCACTTTGCAGGAGGAATTTAAAAAAGTTAACAGGGAACAATCACAGAATTCTGAGGTTCTGAGGTGCTGAGAGCTGCAGTTGTTCTAGTGCCTGAGTCACAAAGTGTTAGGTTACACTTACAGCATGTAATCAAGATGGCTAATGACATGCTATCCTTTATTACAAGAGGAACTCATTAAAAGTAAAGATGCTGTGTAAAGCACATGGAAGGTTAGAGGAATGCTATCCTTTATTATGAGAAAAATCGAACAAAGAAGTAATGATGTTATATTACACTTATGCAGAGACAGTTCAGAAGAGATTTACAAGATTAATACTTGGAATGAGTCAGATGAGAGCAAATTGGACAGGTTGGGCTTATTGTCACAATTTAGAAGAGTGAGAAGATGACTTGATTGAAACATAAATGGTTCTGAGGGGTCTTTACTTGGTGAATGTGGAGAGGTTATTTCCTCCTATCAGAGAATCTACAACCAGGGGTTAATGTTTAAAACTCTCCCCCATAACCCTTAGCTCTTTAACTATCTCCCTTGATATTCCTTAGCTTCCCTCTGATCCCACCTTTATTCAAATCCCCTTGCCCAGCCTTAGTCTTACATTAACAAGTCATCTTATACAAAGCACTCCTTCCCCAGTGCACCCAATTACACATCCTTCCTTACCCACTTTTCCCTCAGCACTGTTATTCTCCCCACTGCATTGGAGTTTACTCCTTACATTCCCTAGAATCCTTTCAGTGTCCCTGACAGCCATGTCCTTTAAGTTTCATTCCCTCACATTTGTCTCTTTCTGAACCACCTTTAACTGAATAATTTCTGCTCAGCTGCTGGGCCAGAATTGCTGATGTCCATCAGTCTAGTTTCCTCACTTGAGCTTCTGACCTGGTCAAGCTTCATCCCTAACATTAAGTGTTTAATGACATGCCAGACCGCATATTACTGAAACTACTTGTGAGCTGAGGCTTCATGCCCAATACAGGAAGCATTTTGCAGAAAGGAACAGCGTGGTTATGAAAGAGCCAAGCAACTGAAAAGATTTGTGCTCAATGCAGCTTGGAGAAACAAGTCGACCTCACCAAATACACACTTCATAGATATAGTAATCTTTGTGAAAAGAGGTTTCCCATTTTTAATGCACATAATTGTCCCAATGAATGCAATTCCAGGAGACTGTGGTGTTAATGACTTTTCACAGCATACTAATTAGTGCAAAACGTGTTCCTAACCATCAATGTCTGGAAGGCTAACCTGCAAGGTCTGCAAGGTTTTCAAAACTTAATACCCAAAATTTTGACTCACTTTCCAGAAAATGAATTAACACCTCTGGCATTCTGTTGCAAGCTCATTGTATTTCTTCCTGCCATTCAGCTCAACAAATCATTCATTCTCTATGTATCTTTAAAACCTATTCCTTCAGCTACTGATCCAATTTATTCTTAAGTCTTCAATCGGTTTCTTCTTCAATCACTGTCAGTGTTAACATTTGTTCTGCTACTTTTGATCTTAAATCCTTAATTTTAGACTCCTTAATCACTGGAATGAGTTGGACTTTGATTTTAGCACCCAGTGTGGGAGAGGGTAACTTACTGAAGCAGTCTCTCTAGCTAGCTGACAGATGAAAATTATCCCAATGTTATTTCAGGCCAGCTCCACCTTTCTGAAGACAGCCTGGTAGGAATTTCTTGTCAGAATACAGAGCTCTTCCATTATGTAAAAGACAATGTGTTGTAGTAATCTGCATGATATTGTCAATGCTCAGAAAATTCAACCCAATATTATGTAAATGGAGGGGGCAAAGGCCTTTGCTTTTTAGCATTGAATGTAGGGAGTTTGAAAGAAGGAGTGATATTGACCAGTAGGATCACAGGTATTAAGAAAACCAACATTGGCCAATTAATAGGACATATATTTTAGAAATAGTGGTGAATCTTTTTCCTGTTTAAGGCAGTGGACGCAGAGAGAATAGTAGAATTGATAGCTATGTGACAGTAATGGGTAATGGCGTGATTGTAGATTTTGATGGAGATCAGAAAGAATCATTTTGGGATGGTAAGAAAATAAGAAGTTTGGAGCAATATGCAGAAATATACTTGCCTGAATCTTATTCATGGAACTTCTTAGTGGAAAAAGAAACATTGAACTGTGTTGACTGGGTGATGAGATGTCACTGATCAATGATGTTTTTTTCTCAGACACATTATATTAAATGTACATCATTTTGCATTGTGGGACAATGGATTATAAATGTAGGTCTTAATGAGCATCAGAGTTTTGGACAGAGTTTAATGTCTGACTAGCAGTGAGGTTATCAAAAACACCCATAAATGCCTTAATTTACTCATAAATAATTCATGGAGAAACTTATACTCAATTCCTTTACTGAGTAAAATGTGAATCAAGATTAGAGTGGTGCTGGAAAAGCACAGCAGGTCTTTTTTTTAAAGATCGTAATTTCCCCTCCCACGTGGTTGAAGATGCCCTCCAACGCATCTTATCCACTTCTCGCACCTCCACCCTCAAATCCACCCTTCCAACAGCAACAAGGACAGAAGCCCCTTGGTCCTCATCTTCCATCCCACCAACCTCTGCATAAATCGCATCATCCGCCGACATTTCCACCACCTACAAATGGACCCCACCACCAGGGATATATTTCCCTCCCGCCCTATCTGCTTTCTGCAAAGACCATTCCCTTCATGACTACCTGATCAGGTCCACGCCTAGCTCCCCCAACAACCCACCATCCCGTCCTGGCACCTTTCCCTGCCACTGCAAGAATTGCAAAACCTGCGCCCACACCTCCTCCCTCACCTCCATCCAAGGCCCCAAAGGAGCTTTCCACATCCATCAAAGTTTCACCTGCACATCCACAAATGTCATTTATTGTATCCGTTGCTCCCGATGTGGTCTCCTTTATATTAGGGAGACTGAACGCCTTCTCACAGAGCACTTTAGGGAACATCTCCGGGACACCCACACCAATCAACCCTGCCGCTCCCTGGCTGAACATTTCAACTCCCCCTCCCACTCTGCTGAGGAAATGCAGGTCCTGGGCTTCCTCCATTGCCACTCCCTCACCGCCCGACACCTAGAGGGAGAACGCCTCATCTTCCGCCTCAGAACAGTTCAAACCCAGGGCATCAATATGGACTTCATCAGTTTCCTCATTTCCCCTCCCCCCACCTTACTCAAGCTCCAACCTGCCAGCTCTTATCTCTCCCCCCTGGAGGCTCCCTGCCTCATTCCTGATGAAGGGCTTTTGCACAAAACATCAATTTTTCTGCTCCTTGGATGCTGCCTGACCTGCTGTGCTTTTTCAGCACAACTCTAATCTTGACTCTGATCTGCAGCATCTGCAGTCCTCACTTTCGCCTAAAATGTGAGTCATGTAGACAAACAGTAGACAGTAATGTGGAACACTAGATTATTTCTGGCATCCTCTAATTCATGAAATTCCATGCTCTTAAAAATGTTCTTCAGGCCTGAACCTATCACTTCCATTTCTACTCTTCCTACTTGCCTTTTTCTCTTCTCTTTTAATTTCTAAACACTTTTTCCACTTGTCCTTCTCCTCTTTCAAGACCATTCCCTCCAAAATCATCATCTTCACACTTAAATATTCTCATCTATCATGTGAACCTAAATTTTGGGGTTACTTGCTTGACCATGCTCTTCATGTGACCTTGCTCTCCCATTATATTAATCACAAACAAGGTCATCTTAGATCACTTTCTCTCAAATCATAGGGTAACTGTGATTGTGATGTGGCTTTTTGTGACTGTGACGGAGGTTTGTGTGACTATGAGAGCATGAGTGTGACTGTGAGAGAATGAGTGTGGGTATGAATGAATGAGTGTGACTGTAAGGTAGTATGCCTTTGTGGGAGTGAGCATGATTGTGAAGAAATGTATTGAATGAGCTGTCAGAGGAAGTGGTGAAGGGGTATAATTACAACATTTACAGGGTATCTGGATGGGTTATGAATGGGAAGGGTTTAGTCTAATATGGGCCAAAAGCTGGCAAATGGGACTAGGTCAGATTGGGATGTCTGGTCTGGGCAGACGTGTTGGACAGATTGGTCTATTTCCACGCTGTGTGACTCTATAACTCTCTGTGCAATTACTCACCTTTGAGATCATATGCTTTTAAAAAAAAATTATCTGCCAAAATGGATAATTTCCTATTTTCCCACATTGTATTCCATTTGCTAGATCTTTGCTCAGTCACTTAACTTAATTATATCCCTTTGTACCCCTTATATAGTCTTCATACAAGATTTCCTGCTTATCTTTGTTTTATCAGCAACTTTGACAATCATATTTCAGTCCTTCATTCTGACCATTCATATGAATCAAAGAAGCTGTATACCCAGCATTGGTCCCTTGCACGCACCACTTCTTACATCTTGCTACTTGAAAATAACTTATTTATCCTTATTCTGTTTTCTGTTAACCAGCCAATCCTCTATCCATAGAGACAAAACAAAAACTGCAGATTCTAGAATCCAAAACAAACAGGCAGGAGGCTGGAAGAACACAGCAAGCCAGGCAGTTTCAGGAGGTGGAGACGTTGACATTTCAAGTGTAACCATTCTTCAGGACTTGTCCAGAAGAAGGGTTACACCCAAAACATCAACTTCTCCATCTCCTGATGCTGCCTAATGTGCTGTGTTCTTCAATCCTCCATCCATAGCACTGTGTTACCCCTATATCATCCGGTTCATTTTCTGCAATAGTTTTGATCTGTCATTTTATCAAATGTCTCTTGGAAATCTAAATGCAGTACACCCACTGGTTCCCCTTCATCCACAGCACCTATGATGTAATTGAACAACTCCAATAAGGGTGTTAATTCTGATATAACTAAACAATGTTAACTTTGCCTGATTACCTTGAACTTTTATTTTTGGCCTGCTTTAAAATGAATTAGTAATAACTTCTTACAATTACCCTTACATAAATGTTGATCTCATTGAGCTGTAATTTCCCAATTTGACTCACTATTGTTTTGAATAAGCAACTTACATTTGCACTTTTCTTTCTGAATCTAATAGGACTTGCCCTAAACATAGGGAATTTGGGTATTTAAAAAAAATTGCATCAATTATCTCACTAGCCACTTCTTGTAAGACCCTAAGATGAGATCCATCAGGACTGAAATACTTGCCAGCCTTCAGATCCACTAATTTGCTCAGTACCACTTCCCTAGAGAGTGGGATTTTCTCCAGTTCTTCTAATTAACCACTTTTATAAGAACAATGAGAAATGTGGCAAAACTGTGTGAGAGGTCCAGTGAGCAGTATCACGACATTAGGAGCAGCTTGCTGCCTCTTTTTAAGCAGGTTTTTGAGTGTTGATGTGCAAGACTCTTGAGGCAGCAGCTAGTTACATAAGAAGGGGGATTATTGCTTGTTAACAACCTCAATAATTGCATACCTTTGAACTTAGAATCCCTACAGTGTAGAAAAGCGCACACCAACCCTCTTACCCCTAACTAATGCATCTAACCCACACATCCCTGAAAACTATGGGCAGTTTAGTATGGCAAATTCACCTAACCTACACATCTTTGGATTGTGGGAGGAAACCGGAGCAACCAAAGGAAACCCACGCAGTCACAGGGAGAATGTGCAAACTCCACACAGACAGTAACCCGAGGCTGGAATTGAACCCGGGTTCCAAGTGCTGTGAGGCAGCAGTGCTAATCACTGAGCCACCATGCCGCCCTTCTTGCCGCATTAATATTCAGCTTTCAATCCTACCGCATGTCACAAACAAACTAGACCTTGAGGATAAAGAACTGGTTGAGCAACAGGAGATAGAGAGTAGTAGTTGAAGGGAGTTTCTTGAAGTGGAGAAAGGTGACCAGTGGTGTTCCACAGGGATCAGTGCTGGGGCCATTGTTGCTTTTGATACACAAAAATGATCTGGAAGAGGGCACTGTTGGTATGATCAGCAAGTTTGCAGGTGACATGAAGATTGGTGGAGTAGCAGAAAGCATAAGGGACTGTCAAAGAATACAGGAGAATGTAGATAGACTGGAATATAAATAAATATAATATGAATAGAATATAAATAGACTGGGCGGAGAAGTGGCAGATGGAGTTCAATCCAGGCAAATGGGAGGTGATGCTTTTCGGCAAATCTAATTCTAGGGTGAATTAGACAGTGAACAGAAGAGCCTTGGGAAAAGTTGATGAGCAGAGAAATCTGGGAGTGCAGGTCCATTGTACCCTGAAGGTTGCTGCACTGGTGGATAGAGTGGTCAAGAAGGCATATGGTATGCTTGCCTTCATTGGACAGGGTATTGAGTATAAGAGCTGGCAGGTCATGTTAAAATTTTATATGACATTGGCTCGGCCGCATTTAGAATACTGTGTGCAGTTCTGGTCGCCACATTACCAAAAGGATGTGGACACTTTGGAGAGATTGCAGAGAAGGTTTACAAGGATGTTACCTGGTATGGAAGGTGCTAGCTATGGAGAGATGTTGAGTAGGTTAGGTTTGTTTTCATTAGAACAAAGGAGATTGAGGGGGGACCTGATTGAGGTTTAGAAAATCATGAAGATAGATAGAGATAAGCTTTATCCAAGGGTGAAGAATTCAATAATGACAGGTCACACTTTCAAGGTGAGAGGTGAATGTTTAAGGGGGATACACGTGGCTAGTACTTTACACAGAGGGTGGTGGGTGTCTGGAATGCGTTGCCAGCAGAGGTAGTAGAGGCAGGCATGGTAGATTAATTTAAGATGCGTCTGGACAGATGCATGAGTAGGTGGGGAGCAGAGGGATACAGATGCTTAGGAATTGGGCGAAGGGTTTAGACAGCAGATTTGGATCGGCTTAGGCTTGGAGGGCTGAAGGGCCTGTTCCTGGGCTGTAAATTTTCTTTGTTCTTTGTTCTTTTTTAAATTCTTGACACAGAAGTCAGATTGGGTACCTGGTGACTCCAGATTGGAGCAAATTACTTCAGATACTGGAATCTGTACTGAAAACAATAAATGCTGGTGATCTGCTGTGGTCTCTGGCATCTCTTGCTCTCAGTACCCAGTGACTCCAGCCAGCTGCTGACTGCAAAAAACCTTGATGTTGTTCAGCACAACAATCCCTGGTCATCAGCCATATGCACCTCTTGTCCATGAACCTTAGCATCCAATATTTGCCAATCCCTCAGCATGGTCAAGATACCTCTCCAATCCACTTTCAGGAACACTTATAAATTACTAACCTGTCATAGCTGCTTTGAAAAGCTGCTTTGGACACTGTGGCAGTGACAGAATCCAACTCATTGATTGGACTAAATTGCATCTCAGGGCTGCTCAGTTAGTGCTTACTTGCATCATCACATTATACTTGCCTCTTCCTGACTTGCCAATTAGTGTAGTCACACAACCAAGCAGCCTTCCTTGCTGGGTAGCAGTCCTCAGTAAAGCAGATGTGCATCTTCTTACTTGAATCTCACATCTGCACCAAGTGCTAGTAGCTTATGTAACAAACAGAGCACTGCTGCCTCACAGCACCAGGGACCCAGGTTCAATTCCAGCCTCGGGCAACTGTCTGTGTGGAGTTTGCACATTCTTCCCATGTCTACATGGGTTTCCTCCAGGTGCTCCGGTTTCCTCCCACAATCCGAAGGCGTGCAGGTTATATGACTTGGCCTTGCTAAATTGCACATAGTGTTCAGGGATGTGTAGGTTAGGTGCATTAGTCAAGGGAAATGTAAAGCAATAGGATAGGGGAATGGGTATAGATGGGATACTCTTCGAAGGTCTGGTGTGGACTTGTTGGGCCAAATGGCCTGTTTCCACACTGTAGGGATTCTATGATTCTAAAAATACTGCAGGCACAGCAAGTAGGCAGCTATGAATGAAAGTCTTAGGGGATAGTCCTTGCGGAAGTTGATGAAGCCCCTGTCCATTAGTGGATCCCAGCAGAGTATGTCAAGGGTAGCCGCCAACACCACAGTAGATTGAGCGCAGTCGCTTATCAGGTTGGAATGTTCTCAGTCAGGCTTCTTATGTCGGAGTAGTCTAGGGAATCGGCTATGGTCAAACCTGTGGCTAAATTGATCCTAGACTGTGGCATTTGGGATGATGCAGTCAGCAGATGTGCAGGCTTCAGTCAGGGACCTGAGTACTTCTTGTTTGAGGCTGTGCAGTTTGGTCATTCAGTGGGGTAGGCTAAGAGATCCACTGGGTCCATCCAAAGAAACTTGGAGAAGGGGTGGTGAAGGTGAAAGAACTCGAGAATTTGTTCATTGAGATTGGGGATTGCAGGATGGGGGACTGGGGTGGGTGACAATTGTGAAGGGAGGCAACTGTATTTGTCAGGTGCCAATACAGTAAAGCATCATTAGGAAGGTGGTCATGTGGGAGGGAGGAGAGTTTGTCCACCCTCAGGCACAACTTGGTTTCAAGTGGTATCAATGTAAAATTCCATATACAAAGGAGTTGGGGGAGGGTGTGGGTCTGTGAGGTTGCTAGAAGATTGGCCGAAACAGACTCATACAAATGGGTTTGGGGAGGACCGGAGATATGCAAAAATAGAGAGATTCACAGGAAGGACTTCCAGGAGTGGAACCTGGATGTTTGGGATCACAGTGACACACAGAAGTAAAGGCTGGAGGCCTTCAAATAACAACAACAACAATCATGCAGATTCCATGAATTGTCACCACCCCTAGTACCCCAGACATCTGTGTCACTCTAGGTCACCAAAATACATCAAAATCTTACAAGGGATTATAATACTTCACTTGTGTAGCCATGACCATGAATGGACAATGGACTACCTCAGTGATTACTCATATTCTTATGGTTTAATTCCCCTTCCTGGGATTCACTCCCCTGACTGTTTGAAGACTGCACTCCAGAACAGACACAATTCCAGGGTAAAGCAGTGAGTTTTACCAAGCCAACATTGCCACTGGGTTGATTTCTTGTTCTCTAACCTAGCACAATTACACAAAGCAAACTCTGCTTGCAGGTTTCCTTGCTCACAGTACACTGAACAATTAATGATACATGGCTTCTTCTAAGCATCCATAGGACCCTTACGACTTTTCCTAAGCTCTTTCTCCAGCATTTAGGAATATATTTATTCCAAGAACATTGTTCTGAGTTCTAACAGAAACTGTTCAACTGCTTGTGGCTTTTCACTGTTCTTAATTTCACAACTTCACTGTAGTTCAGCTGCCTTTTCACCTGCAGAGATTAACAGTTCTTTTTGTTTTGCATGGAGCTTGCTTCTTGCCCATCTTCTCAAGCTGTCATATGGGAACTTCTCTTTACCAGCAGTTGAACTGTTTCAGTGACCTTTGAAAGCATGTCTGCATTCTTGTAATAAAGCAAATTTGAGTGTATCTAATATTTTGGAACAATCAAATGCAACATTCAGCAGTGGGACTTCAATCCTTTGGAACTGTGTACCCCTTAAATAATACAATGTTCCACCAAATGTTGGCTTCAACATCACAGAAATGCATACAAGAAAGAGAATTCATTATATCTTCCTCCTTGGAAGAAAGAAGAATTCACCACAATAAACATTTCTTTACACTGCCTTTGAAAATACAAGAAGTTCTAAATGAAGCTCTAGCAAACATTATATTACAGACTGTACAGATAACTCTTTCATTTACATGTTTCCATATATCATATATACAAACAATGAAACAAAACAAATAACATAAAAAGTACAATTAACTAAGCTTCAGGTGGTGTCAATGTACAATTCCATATACAAGGGGGCGGTGGGTGGGGAGTTTGGCTTGTGGGGTTGATGGATGATGGGCAGATGTGGGTTCATGCAGGGTGGAGAATTGGAGATGTGTAAAGATAATGAGATTCACAGGAGGGGTTACCAGGCGTGGAATCTGGATGTTTGGGATCTCAGTGACAGAGGTTAAGGCTGGAGGCCACTGACTGAAGACCACATCAAATAACAACAACAATCATGCAGATTCCATGTTTTGTCACCACTCCCAGCACTCCAGATACCTGTGCCAAGCTAGGTCACCAAAATGCATCAACACTTTCCATGGAATTATAATACTTCACTTTTGCAGACATGGCCATGAATAAACCATGGACTATCTCAATGAGTACTAATTTCCTGATGGTTCACTTCCCGTTCTTGGGATACACTCCTCTACCTTTTTGAAGATTGATTCGGAGATGCCGGTGTTGGACTGGGGTGTACAAAGTTAAAAATCACACAACGCCAGGTTATAGTCCAACAGGTTTAATTGGAAGCAAACTAGCTTTCGGAGCGACGTCCTTCATCAGGTGATTGTGGAGGGCTCGATCGTAACACAGAATTTATAGCAAAAATTTGCAGTGTGATGTAACTGAAATTATACATTGAAGAATTGATTGTCTGTTAAGCCTTTCATCTGTTAGAATACAGTGATAGTTTCACTTCTTTCATGTGTAAATCACAAAACCCTTTTTTTTAAAGTTGCATTCTCGGGTTAGCTGTTAACAATGGTGATAGCTAGACAATGTGTTGAATCTGATGAAGGAGCGTCGCTCCGAAAGCTAGTGTGCTTCCAATTAAACCTGTTGGACTATCACCTGGTGTTGTGTGATTTTTAACTTTTTGAAGATTGTACTCCAGAACAGGCACAATTCCAGTACTTCTAAATGCAGTGAGTTTTACAAAGCCAACATTGCCACTGGGTTGATTTTCTGAGCTTTAACCTGTCTCAGTAACTCAACATTGGCATTATTTCTTACGTTTTCCTTTTAACTTTGCAAAGATGTTCATTTATGTCCACAACTCAATTCTCCATTTAGATATAATAGCACCTTTAAGTTCATTTTTGGTCAATAACATCAAAATAACATCTTTGTGTGCGAACAATGCATTCTCTGCTTTAGTCAAAATCCCTTTATATTACTTCAAGAATGTTATTGCGATGCTTTATATGTTCAAATAAAATCTAAGCAATGTCCATGGCTTCCTCATTTTGACTTTCATTTTACTCTCCAACTCATTTTCTCTTCTACACAGTTTATGAAGCACATTCTTCCTATACACTTGGTGGGGTATTCCTTCCTTTTCTCTTCTGTTGATGGAAACACACCTTCAACAAGTCTTTTACATTTGTAATGGAAGGCATGTATTATAAGTTATCTTCTTCACTTTCCCGATGACAGACGTTGCTGTTTCATTGTGGCAATTCACACCAGATGCATTGTGAGGAATTTTGCTTCCTCTAGTGGCTTTTAAAGTCTGAATCATTTCTTCAAACTGCGTAACTTATTGTTTTTGTTTTCCAGATTGCCTTGGTGTTTAAAAATTTCATTGCTCTTCGCATGATGATGCTCCAGCAGTTTGTCAGTCACAGATTTTAATTTTGCACTTTACATACTGTTTTGATTCATCAGCAATTCTGTTCCAGTTCAAAGCATTTTTGATGATATTTTAAGATCATTCGGTTTCAATTGAACATCTATCTGGTATTTGCTTCGACAAGTTTAAAATTATTCAAGTGCTTTGCTTTGTGTGAAAGATGGCGAAGTGTTCTCACTGCTTTGAGTTGTTCATTAGCAAACTTATCGCCCCTGAACAAAAGCTCATTCTTCACATTGATCAGTTTTACCTATAATTGCTCATCAGCAGCAATTTTGTGCTGATCATTTTGTGTTTTGGCCAGTGTGGGGAGTTTAACAAGATCAGCATGATTTAAAAACTGCTGCAACACATTTATTGCCATAAAATCATTGACCCTTGTTAATCTGATATCAAATATGATATCTGATATCAAATTCCAAAATAAAATTCACACATTAAGAAATCCTTTTACTAAGTCTTCATAACTTAATTTTGTACAAGGGAACTTGTTCACAAAACCCATGAATACTCCCTAAAAATATACTTTTGACAATTAAATAATCTGGAACACATATTGTATCATCATTAACAATCAATTTACACTGTATCTATCAAAATATTAATTTGTTTATTAATTTTATCCTCGTGGTAAGGAAATACTTCCATATTAGAGATAAAACCTCTGTAACGTCCAGTAATCTATAAAAATTAACCATATTCAAGAAAATGTCCCACTGGTGATCCTAAGTTGCATTCCCCACTCTAATACATTCTGAAAGAACAAGTTTCAGTTCTTCCTTTACTCATCACTCCATTTTTAACATTGAGCAAGAATGTGTACTATTGGTTGCAAGGCTTTCAGGCATCAGCTCTTCCCTAAACAGTTCCTTTCATGCCTGAAGAGGCAATCCCTTTACATTCCCAACTTCCCCTGTGGTCTCCTGGCTGTTTGCCTTCTAAGTGTTTCAGGTAGAACTTTCTGGAGCTTAGAGGTAGAAATTTTAAATTCTACTCCATGTGTGATGGCTGGTGCAAAAACAATTGCTATTTTAAACATGCAATTGTTTTTTGGTTAACTAAGTGTATTGATAGATGTGGAAAATATGCAAAGGCAGGTGATGAGCTTGGTGGTGTTATCCCTAGACTAATAATCCAGAGACCGAGGTAGCGTTTAGGTCCTGCCTCTGGAATTAAGAGTCAAATCATGATGTCAAAACCACTGTCGATTGTCAAGAATAACCCACCTGGATCACAAATGCCCATTAGGAAATCCACTATTTTTACCTAGTCTGGACTACATGTGACTCCAGGTTTACAGCAGTGTGCTTGACTCATAACTGTCATCTGGATAATAAGTGCTGGCCAAATCATTGGCCCACATCCCTCAGTATAAACAAAATATGGACCAAAGATTCAAGATGTCAGGAATTTGATCAAGGATCAACCATGGTCTTATCAAATGAACAGAATTAAGTAGGGCTAAATGGCTGATTATGTCAGCTATTGCTATGTCTTTTGGGCAGTTACTGGTGTTGAGTGTTGCTTTTTTAACAAACATAAAATTCCAAAAGTAGTTGCTGCAAAAACAAGATTGTATGAGGAAAAAGATGAATGGTTTTGTCTGATGAATGGGCTAAATCTTTTCTCATGGGAGGCATGCATGTGGATGGGAAAGATACATAATTAGGTCACATTCATGATTTACCTCCCCATTTTTCGGACACCACCAGAATTGAGTTCTGGTTGGGAAGATCTGCGCTTGATCATTCTGTGCCACTACCAACTGAAGCCTTAAAGTAGATTATCAAGAAACATTTAAAGGTCTCAGTGCACTGCCTCTGAGAATAACCCAGCAGCGGACAGACTCATTGTCACATGGCATTCATGATAGCTGCTACCCTTTTTCCATTGCACCTTGGTCATTTGCCATATTGAACAAAGCTGGCGAGAGGGGAGATGCTTCAATCAAAGGCAATCAATGCAGAATTGAGGGACTGAACACTGCAAATCCCAGCATGATAATTTCCATTGGACATAATTTCCTCTGTCCTAGATTTCACTCAGTCTTGGAAATTCTTGTATGCTCTTCCAACAGCAGCCAAGGCCTCCACTACTCAATGAAGAGTTGTTCGCTTCTGATGGGCTCACAACTCTTGCTGGGCAAGGCTTATGGCCCTATCATCTTGCAATGGCATGACACTGTCTAATTGGCATTTGGTATGGAGACCACTCCCAGGAAAGACAGCACTAGCTTCTCAGTAGTTGTCCCAAGACCCCCAACAACTTATCAGGAAGTCCCCCTAAATAATTTTCAACTAAACTCTCAGTTCTTGTCACTATTATTTATCTGGGAAAAATGATGGTGGAACAAGTGTTCCCAATTTTTTTCAGGAACTTCTGCTGATCTCAACATGTTCGTGGTAGTAAAGCTAAGTTATATCTCACCATTCTTGGGTCTAGCCTGGGAAGAAATGTAAAAAGGAGGAATGATTTGATCATAAGTTTAGTTATGAAAAGGGACAGTGAGAACTTAGAGCACACACAGTGGAGGACAGAAATAGAAAACTGGGCTTACTGTGGAGATTTATCAATAAACGACATATTTTCTTATCTCATCATGATTGCGTGAATATTTCTAGTTTCACCATTCATTCCTCTTAGCTTTGATTACAATCTTGTTTAAGTTTTATATAGGCTTAAAAATGTTTCTTTTCCAATGATGATGCAGGCACCTACACTGTTTGTTCAAAAAAGATTTGAGAGTTACTCATTGGCTGATTAATGAGATGCAATTTTATGAAGGTCATTTTTTTTGCAGCAGGGAATAGACTGGGATTTCTGACTAAATAGCAGCACGTTTGTTTTTCTTACTGCTTATGATGGATTTGCTTTTGACAGAATTAGGCTTTGATTAGATTGTACTGGATTCTGCTGTTTTTAGCAGGAATAGCCATCAATGTGTATGAATAAAACATGATTATTTGAAGAATTTATTACTGTATAAAATTTACATCTCTGTGTGACATGTGCATTCAAATCAACAGCATTGTTAGAATTTGTGGAATTAGTCATGGGTTCTCTGCAATGTTTTCCAAAAGAAAGACCCATCTCACTCAATTGAGATGATTAAATGTGAGACTGAGGATCAACAACAAAGTATTTTTGATTGTCATTATCTGAAATTGCATGTATGAATCTGTCCATATTCAGAACAAACTAATAAAGTGTTGGAAACGTTCCTATCAAACTGAAAAGAAATGACAACCATTTCAGCCATATTTGAAGGGATCCAGAAAATCGAAAAAAGAATCTTGATTTAATGAGCAGATTTCACACAGAACATTGTAAACCATTTTTTTGTAGTCTTGTGCTTTGATTATAAAATTCAGCTGCAGTGATCTGTAATGCAAATACTCAATTCACACCTTTAACTTTGATGGTTGCTAGGAACTGAAAAATGTAGGGAATGTTTGCTGGCATCATTAAGTGTGTTACAGATTTCCCATTGTTGATTGCATGTACCAGCAAATCTGGTTCATATGAATTGTGAATGCATTTGAGGTTGTTTAAGGTGATGTACCAAGACTGAGAAGAGGATAAAAGATCTGTGTTAAACATACAATATGAAGTATCTGTGCTGGGAGTGTGGGTTCCTTCATGCCTGTATTTGTGCAGGATGAGACGGGCCATCTTTCTAGTCTAACTAGGACAGTCCCTGTTGAGCAAATTGTATGAAGCTAATTGCATTTCTGTAAATACTTACAGATTGCATGATTATAGCTTTCATTGCTACAGACACGAGGCCCAGATCTATTTCCTGGAAGCTCCTTCTTGATTCTGACCAGGGTCCAGGTGGGTCATGCTTACTGCACTCAATCAGGCATTATTCTTTGCAGACCAACATCCAATATTCTATATAATAGCAAGTAAAAGAAGAAGAAAAGTATTAGGCCGTACCATTTAAAGTTGCTGAAATCTACAGAGTGTGGTGATGAATTACTTCTGTATTAAATGAATCTACATAAACATATGATCCCAGATGTGTAAAAATCAAAAGAACTGAGGATGCTATAAATCAGAAGCAAAAAAAGAAGTTGCTGGAAAAGCTCTGCTGACCCTTCCTCAGAAAGTTCAGAGGATGCAGAATTGTCTCCAAGCATAAAGAAGTATGTCAAAGGAGTTCAGTGACTAATTCTTATAGCAGTGACTAATTCTTACAGTTTTTTTTCATTAAACTAAGATGTTTCTCTATCACTCTCAATTACTGTGCAGTTCTATTTTTGATCTTTCACTTGCCTGGTTAACTGAGCAACGTTTGACAACATCAACTTACTATTGCTAAATTCCCCATCAACATCCTGGATGTTACCATTGAACAGATTATATAGCTTTATAAATATGAAGGCTACAAGAGTAGGTCAGAGGCTAGGAATCCTGCGATGAGTAACTCACTTCCTGACTACCAAAAGCCTGTCTATTATTAACAAGGCACAAGTCAGTTAGGAGTGTGATGGATGAGCGTAGGTTCAAAAATACTCAAGTAGCTTGGCACCATCCAGGACAAAGAAGCTTTCCTGATTGGCACTGCATCTATAAATATCCACTCTCTCCAATACTGGTTGTCAGTAACAGCTACTGTATCTTTATTGGACATTTTACTATCTAGTAAATTCATTTAACCAACCAGACTGTCATGTAGTCATATCGCAGTACTTTAGAGCTATAACTCATTCAATTTGTTCCTTATACTTGACCTGTCTGCATAAAAAGTGTAAATTTAAATCACACAGCAGAACTTGTATTTCTACTCTAATGCTATTTTGCTCATGTATTTCTTAGTTTTTTAATTGATTTAAATCTTTTCCATCAACAATGTTCCATTTACCTATATTGTGTAAAGCACAATTTCTGCCTATTGCTCTTCCCTGTACCATTTTCTACATTATGACTGAAGGTGAGCCAGCAACATTTGGTGAGACACGAATCGATAAGAATCTTTAAGCTGTTTCATTTCAGAGCAGGTGAACATTGAAAGCAACAATTGCAACTTGTTTGAATTAATTTAATGTATTGTATATATGTATATATAACATAATATAAAATGAGGAATTTTCTGTATGTCTCCATATCAATGGAATAGATTATCTGTAAATTGAACCATGTTTTAGGCCGCAACCCACTCTTCTTACCGTACCCCTATCATTTTCTGAGCTTTTCTTAACTGGTTGTTTTTCTACAGAAAAAAAATTCTGAAGCATTTTGAGAATTTTCTCCAAAATGACTGAACAGTTGAGACCCATTTATATTGATTCTTCCGTTCCGGTTAGCCAAATCAGTCCATCTGTGCCAAATGTTATACCCTATACATAAGATTTATTTTTCTACGAGAAACTTTGATATGGCACTTTATCAAATGCTTTCAGGAAACCTAAGCACAGTGCATCCACCAGTTCCTCTTTATCCACAGCACATACTAGTGCTTCAAAACTCCAATAATTTGGTTTAACATACATTCCCTTTCAGAAACACTTATTGACTCTGCCTGATTATGTTGAGTTTATCCAGTGCCCTACTATAGTAATAGCTTCCAGCACATACTCGACAACAGATGTCTTCTAATGAAATGGGTCCGTTCTTGAATCAAGGGAATTGAAACCCATGCTTCAATTATCTAACTAGTTATTTATTTTAACAGCCTAAAATTAAATTTATCAGGACTTAGGTACTTGTCAGACCACTCCGCAAATAAATCGTTTGGTAATAGATTGTGATTTTTTTGGAGTTCCTACATTCCTTCCATTTCCTGGTTTATAGTTGTTTCTGAGATGTTATTTGTGACCTCTGTGTTGAATATTGATGCAAATTACTTGTTCAATGGATCTTCAGGCTGCTTAATTTGGAAACTCTTTTATTCAAATATGGATAGAAACTCTTACTCTCTGTTCTTATATTTCTAACCAGATTTTTCTCATAGTCTAATATTTCCATTCATATCAATCAACTAGTATTCCTTGATTTCTAAAAAAAAGAGTTTTGTCTGATCTTTTGGCCTGTTAGCTATCTTTGTACAATTATATGTTTTCTTCAAATTTGAGACTATCTTTAAGCTTTCTAGTATGCCACACAACTACATCTACAGAATTACAGAAGTGCTGTCACAAATAAGATTTGTTTTATTTTCAGAAAGAGGTCATTTGGCCCATTGTGTCTGTGACCAACGTTCCCTCTAAGCTGCAGCCAGCACTCGAATATTCTATACATGGCGATTAGGCTGAGAGGTGACCTTATAGAGGTTTATAAAATCATGAGGGGCATGGATAAGATAAATAGAGAAAGTCATTTCCCTGTAGTGGGGGAGTCCAGAACTAGAGGGCATGGGTTTCGGGTGAGAGGGGAAAGATATACAAGGGATCGCAGGGGCAGCGTTTTCATGCAGAAGGTGGTGTCTTATGGAATGAGCTGCCAGAGGAAGTAGTGGAGTCGGTATAACTGCAGCAATTAAAAAGCATCTGGATGGGTTTATGAATAGGAAGGGTTGAGAAGGATGTGAGCCAAGTGCTGGAAAATAGCACTAGATTAGGTTCGGATATCTGTTTAGCATGGATGAGTTGGAGTGAACGGTCTGTTTCTGTGCTGTATGTCTCTATGACTCTATGATGTGCTGACAAAGATCATAACGTTGACCTCCGGTTCTGGAGATTACCACATATGAGCTTTGGAGTTTTTCACAGAAGGGACAAATGAGGTGAAACACTGTCTGCTACTTCTCTTCAAATAGGCGTCATTATCTCCCGCTAAACATAGACTTTCTTCCCCTACCTTTGTACATCATCTGTGTTCAAATACTTTTTTAATGGTAATTAAATAAGAGTCAGAATGTACCTACTCTATGCATTCTGAAATATTCCCTTAAATGTCTTCCACTCCACCTCTACTGAACTATCCTCATTTTAGCCTGCTCTGCTTTCATTTCCTTGTAATTTCTCAAACTGAATGTAAAATTTAATTCATACCATGCTGCTGTCTAGGGGTGCCTATATTATGCGATCACTATTTAATCCAACTTCATACATTCAAACATATGAATTAGGAACAGGAATAAGCTTGCTCCACTGTTCAACATATCATAGTTGACCTGATTATAACCTCTGATTGCCTTTCAAACCCTTTCTTGACAAGAATCTATCTACCGCTGCCTTAAAAAGTGTTCTAGGACTCTGCTCCCATGATCTATTCATGAAAAGAGTTGCAAAGTCTCAAACTATCTGAGAGAAAACACTTCATCTCATTTCTATCTTAAATGGGTGACTACAGCTTTTTATAAAATGACCCAGACAGCACGATGGCTCAGTAGCTAGCACTGCTGCCTCACAGCGCCAAGGACCCAGGTTTGATTCCAGTCTCAGACGACTGTCTGTGTAGAGTTTGTACATTCTCCCAGTGTTTGCGTGGGTTTCCTCCGGGTGCTCTGGTTTCCTTCCACATTCCAAAGATGTGCAGGTTAGGTGAATTGGCCATGCTAAGTTGTCCATCATGTTCAGGGAGAAAGTGAGGACTGCAGATGCTGGAGATCAGAGCTGAAAATGTGTTGCTGGAAAAGCGCAGCAGGTCAGGCAGCATCCAAGGAGCAGGAGAATCGATGTTTCGGGCATGAGCCCTTCTTCAGGATTCCTGAAGAAGGGCTCATGCCCGAAACTTCGATTCTCCTGCTCCTTGGATGCTGCCTGACCTGCTGTGCTTTTCCAGCAACACATTTTCATCATGTTCAGGGATGTGTAGGTTAGGTGTATTAGTCAGGGATAAATGTAAAGTAATAGGGTTGGGGAATGGGTTTGAGTAGGATAGTCTTCAGAGGATTGGTTTGGACTTATTGTGTCGAAGGGCCTGTTTTCACACTGTAGGCATTCTATATATAAAAAAATGAAGAACGCCAGTGCTGGATTCACCTGTGAGAGAAACCATTTTCTCAAGATCCAAGCTGTCATGGTCCCTCAGCAGCTTATATGTTTCAATTAAGTCACCTCTTACTAGTCTAGTCTGTCCAGCCTATTCATAAAAGACAACCTGCCCATTCCAGGGATGAGTCTAGTAAACCTTCTTTGGATTATCTCATTTATATCTTTTTTAGGTAATGTGATCAATACTGTACATGAGGTATAGCCTGCTCTTTGATCAGCTCAGATCATATCAGCTCTGCACATACTGTACTAAGATACTAGGCCACAATATTCTATGAACCCTTCACTTAGGTTACTTCTGTATATCTGACTTTTCTGGTCAATACATAGATTAAATTCTCAAATTAGTATCACTGTGCCTTTCTGACAAATTCTTAGCATTACTTCCTTCGTGCTCCATCCTATTGTTAGAGTGTCTGTATACCATTTTCACAAGTGATCTTTTGCCTTTATTATTTCTCATCTCTACCCAAACAGTTTGCACATACTCATTTCCTAAACTTCAGACACCCCTCTTTATTATGCTAAGGTTGTAATTCACTAACCAAGTCACCCTTCCAACTTTTACTAGCTTTTTGTCAGTCCTAAATGTCTTGTACAAGGTCCTAATCACATCATCCTACAGTCATGTCTCTGTACCAGAACATAGTTATTATTTTCTATTTGCCATTTCAGTTTAACCATCTTGTTTTGGATTCTACATGCATTTAAATACAGAACCTTTAGTGTTATCACTGTATTTCTGCAAAGTCTTATCTGCCGGTTTACTCATAGTTTCATGCTCTTTATCCTTTCTTGTCATTTTTTTAAAATTTCAGTTTTGATATCTTCCTGTTTGTCTTTGTTTTTGCTCTTTGATTTGTAAAATCTTCTTACATTTGATCTTTTACATCCCTTATTTAATTAATGTTCCCAAGAATACTGGGCCCAGCATGTTTTGGGTGGAGACCATCCTCATGGTACAAATTCCAATTTCCCCAGTATTGCTACCAGTGCCCTATGAACTGGAATCCAATGTTCCCATACTATATTTTAAGCCACACATTTATTTCTTTAGTTTGATTTGCCTTAAACCAATTTGCACATGGTTTAGGTAATAATCTAGAGATTTGATCTTTTGGGTTTTGTTTTCTAATTTGATGCTTAACTCTTGATATTGACTATACAGAACCTCCTTCTGTGTCATGCCGATGTCTTTGGTACCTACATGGATAATGATGACTGGATCCTTCTCCTCGCATTACAAGTTCCTCTTTTCAGTCCTAAGCAGATGTTCAATCTCTGGAATCATGCAAGAAACACAGCCTCTGGGTTGGCATTCTTTGCTGTTGGAAACAGTATCTAGCAGATATGATTTGGAGATGCCGGTGTTGGACAAAGATGCACAAAGTTAAAAATCACACAACATCAGGTTATAGTCCAACAGGTTTAATTGGAAGCACACTAGCTTTCGGAGCGACGCTCCTTCATCAGGTGATTGTGGAGGGCACAATTGTCAGACACAGAATTTATAGCAAAAGTTTACAGTGTGATGCAACTGAAATTATACATTGAATAATACCTTAATTGTTTGTTGAGGCTTTCATCTGTTAGAATACTATGATAGTTTCACTTCTTTCATGTGTAAATCACAAAACCTTTTTTTTTAAAAGTTGCATTCTCCAGTTAACTGTAACAATGGGTGTTAGCTAGACAATATGTTGAAGGTGTTAGCCCCCTGTGGTCTCTGTCTTTGCCAAAATGTTTAGACTGATTGTAAACTAAAAAGTGAGATAACAGAGTTTTACATGAATTCATGCAGTTTTTGAGCAAAGTACAATGTAACTCTGCAAGTCCAAATTCACCCCACAAATGTATATGTATATGTATATGTATATGTATGCATGTGGGTCTTTGTGTGTGTGTGTGTGTTTGTGTGTCTGTCTGTCTGTCTGGGTTGGGGGGTTGTGAGTGAAAGAGAGAGAGTGTATATATATGTGTATGTGAGTGTGGAGTGTCTTAAGTCTGTGAGGGGGGTGTATGTGTGAGTGTGGGAGTGTGTGTGTGTCTGTAAGGGTGTGTGTGAGTGTCTGCATGTGTGTTTGTGTGTATGTGTGTCCATGTGTATGTATGTATGTGTATATAGGAATGCCTATGTGTGTATGTAGTAGTGTCTGCGTGTGTGTATAGTGCAATGGTCACCTGTAGTGTGACATGAACCAAGGTCCCGGTTGAGGCCCTCCTTACGGGTACCAAACTTGTTCTTGTTCGGTAGTCTTGTTCGAACCTGTACATGAAGATGTTGGCATATTGGGGTGCAAATTTGGTCCCCATAGCTGTTCCATGTATCTGGAAAAAGAACTGGTTGTCAAAGGTGATGACATTGTGATCGAGGATAAAGTGAATGAGTTGTAGGATGGTGTTTGGAGATTGGCAGTTGGTGTTGAGTACTGAGGCTGTTGCTGTGATGCTGTCATTGTGGGGGATGCTGGTGTCGATTGCTGAAATGTCCATTGTGACGGGTGCTGAGTTTCTGTAAGAAATCCGTAGTGTCACGACAGAAGCTGGGAATCCCCTGTACAATAGGTTTCAAGTTGCCTTCAACATAGCCGGAGAGATTCTCACACAGGGTCCCATTGCCTGATACGATGGGACGTCCTGGTAAGTTGGTTCTGTGTACCTTTGGAAGGCAGTAGAAGTCACCTATACAAGAAGTACGTGGGATGAGGGAGCATAGGGAACTCTGAAGGACTGGATCCAAAGTCCTGATCAATGTGTTTAATTCATGAGTGTGTTCTTTGGTCGGATCAGCTGGTAATTGCCTGTAGTGTTCCTGGTTGTTCAGTTGTCGGTACACTTCCTTGCAGTAACCTGTTCTATTCTGAATGATAATGGCTCCTCCTTTATTTGCTGGTTTGATAACAATGTTGTAATTGGTTTTGAGAGCCTGGATGGCGTTGCATTGTGAACGGGTGATATTTTGCTCTACCTTGTGGGTACGGCTGATGAATCTGGCATTTATATATTTCCTGACGGTTTGAGCATACATGTCTTGCAGCAGACATGGAGGAGTTTATCAGACAAATGAGACGCCGGGAATTCTTTCAAGATGCCAGCAGTGGTCCCAATAAGCCCACTGACGAACCGGAACAGGGATCTGTAGAGGAGCGATCAAAGAAGGTGTCAACTTGGACCCACCAGAGGGCCGCTGTCCTGGGCTTGGCATGTATGCTCAAACTGTCAGGAAATATATAAATGCCAGATTCATTAGCCATACCCACAAGGTAGAGCAAAATTTCAATCTCATCATGAATTGCTATGTTGGCTTGAAAATTAAGAATAGAATAAGCCTTAGTGGGAGTGGCATTTTTGATAAGGGATAGCATTACAGCTGTGCTGAGGGAGGATATTCCCAGAAATACATCCAGGGAAATTATTTGGGTGGAACTGAGAAATAAGAAAGGGATGATTACCTTATTGGGATTGTATTATAGACCACCAATAGTCAGAGGGAAATTGAGAAACAAACTTGTAAGGAGATCTCAGCTATCTGTAAGAATAATAGGGTAGTTATGGTAGGGGACTTTAACTTTCCAAACATTGACTGGGACTGCCATAGTGTTAAAGGTTTAGATGGAGAGGAATTTCTTAAGTGTGTACAAGACAATTTTCTGATTCAGTATGTGGATGGACCTACGAGAGAAGGTGCAAAACTTGACCTACTCTTGGGAAATAAGGCAGGGCAGATGACTGAGGTGTCAGTGGGGGAGCACTTTGGGGCCAGCGACCATAATTCTATTTGTTTTAAAATAGTGATGGAAAAGGATAGACCAGATCTAAAAGTTGAAGTTCTAAATTGGAGAAAGGCCAATTTTGATGGTATTTAGCAAGAACTTTCGAAAGCTGATTGGAGGCAGATGTTCGCAGGTAAAGGGACGGCTGGAAAATGGGAAGTTCAGAAATGAGATAACAAGAATCCAGAGAAAGTGTGTTCCTGTCAGGGTGAAAGAGAAGGCTGGTAGGTATAGGGAATGCTGGATGACTAAAGAAATTGAGGGTTTGGTTAAGAAAAAGAAGGAAGCATATGTCAGGTATAGACAGGATAGATCGAGTGAATCCTTAGAAGAGTATAAAGAAAGTAGGAGTATACTTAAGAGGGAAATCAGGAGGGAAAAACAGGGACATGAGATAGCTTTGGCAAATAGAATTAAGGAGAATCCAAAGGGTTTTTACAAATATATTAAGAACAAAAGGGTAACTAGGGAGAGAATAGGGCTCGTCAAAGATCAGCAAGGTGGCCTTTTTGTGGAGCCTCAGAAAATGGGGGAGATACTAAATGAATATTTTGCATCAGTATTTACTGTGGAAAAGGATATGGAAGATATAGACTGCAGGGAAATAGATGGTGACATCTTGCAAAATGTCCAGATTACAGAGGAGGAAGTGCTGGATGTCTTGAAACGGTTAAAGGTGGATAAATCCCTAGGACCTGATCAGGTGTACCCGGGAACTCTGTGGGAAGGTAGAGAAGTGATTGTTGGGCCTCTTGCTGAGATATTTGTATCATCGATAGTCATAGGTGAGGTGCCGGAAGACTGGAGGTTGGCAAATATGGTGCCACTGTTTAAGAAGGGCAGTAAAGACAAGCCAGGGAACTATAGACCGGTGAGCCTGACCTCGGTGGTGGGCAAGTTGTTGTAGGGAATCCTGAGGGACAGGACGTACATGTATTTGGAAGGGAAAGGACTGATTCGGGATTGTCAACATGTCTTTGTGCATGGGAAATCATGTCTCACAAACTTGATTGAGTTTTTTGAAGAAGTAACAAAGAAGATTGATGAGGGCAGAGCAGTAGATGTGATCTATATGGACTTCAGTAAGGCGTTCCATGGGAGACTGAGTAGCAAGGTTAGATCTCATGGAATACAGGGAGAACTAGACATTTGGATACAGAACTGGCTCAAAGGTAGAAGACAGAGGATGGTGGTG
>NC_057713.1:75321960-75332428 GCF_004010195.1 Chiloscyllium plagiosum
GAGGTTTACAAAATTATGAGGGGCATGGATAGGATAAATAGGCAAAGTCATTTCCCTGGGGTTGGGGAGTCCAAAATTAGAGGGCATAGGTTTAGGGTGAGTGGGGAAAGATATAAAAGAGACCTACGGGGCAACGTTTTCACGCAGAGGGTGGTACATGTATGAAATGAGCTGCCAGAGGATGTGGTGGAGGCTGGTACAATTGCAACATTTAAGAGGCATTTGGATGGGTATATGAATAGGAATGGTTTGGAGGGATATGGGCCAGGTGCTGGCAGGTGGGACTAGTTTGGGTTGGGATATCTGGTCGGCATGGATGGGTTGGACCCAAAGGTCTGTTTCCATGCTGTACATCTCTATGACTCTAGTCACTGACCAGATTCTCACCAAATTATTATTTTCTTCTGCTGTAGTAGCTTCATAGAAGAGGAAAAAAGTAGGCAAGGAGAAAGAAATGGACCAGGCCCTTCCATTCTTTTCTTTATTCCCCTAATTACAAAACTCTAGTTTGAAATCAGATTAGGTTGTCTAATTTGATGAGCTCTTTAAAACAAAAAGCCTATCTGACCTGATTGCAAAAAATCCAGGTTCAGCTGCTTCTTAAATTAATTAAACCCAATTGTTCTTCCAATGAAGATACTACTGAAATTCTGCTTAAGACTGGAAACTTCAAAATTTAAGGTATATTTCAATTGAATGCTAACTACAAAAAAAATTCTTTTTTGTATGTAAAATTGCGATTCACATACCCAAAGGCGGTAGCATTTGGTATATTTGCATATACAATCACAGACTTTCTCCCTCAGATGGGTGTATTCAGTGTCTACTTGTAACACTGCCTAAAAATCACATCAGGCAACCATTGGTCTTGTAATTTGTCCCAGCTTTACATGTACATCAGCTTCTCAACACCTCATAAGTAGAGCCATTAGCTGTTTAAAAACACTCCCTATTGATTATTCAACCTAACAAAAAGCTTCATTGTTTTGTCTCCAGGGAAATCAATTTTGAATTAGCATAATAATCACTTTTTCCTCAAAGTTCTTTCATAAACTTGTAAAAAATAGAGTTTTGCCTGAAAAAACTGGAAGCAACTCATACATTTTAATGCTTCTTTTTAAATAAAAAAGTAGCCACAATATCACAATATTCTATGAGAAAAATTGTGAAAAGTTTTCCTCTGACTCTGTGTATGGATAGTGAAACCACACTAAGCCAGTGATACATTTATTTACATGAACATAAATGGATTAATATTTTCATAATAATAGCATTAACGGAAAGTCTGTATTAACTGAAATAAATACTTGAGATCCAGCTTTTTCATTGCAGACGAAAAGAATGAAAAAATGGCCTGCATTCCAGGAAATCTTGACTCTCCACTATTACAATAGGTTTTTCAAACCACACTTGCCACTTATTTTGCTAGAACTAGTGATTGTAATATAATCGCCACAGTTAGTAATGGCCTAGGTGACAGGATAGGAAACTACATGACCAACTTTGTCAATGACCTGCAACAAAGTGGTCTTCGGCATAGTGCTATTTGTAAAATGTGCTTGGGGGATGGTGGCAGAAACAAGCATGAAAATAGGGCCTTCTGAAATTTGCACCCTCTCTCCGTGCCATCTCCTTGCCCCCATTTGCTAACCAAAAGACTGTCTCAGAATTACAAAATTAGGGAAATGTTAGGTGCAGATGAAAGCCATCTCTGCAGGCATTTTGACTTAGTGCCAATTTCCTGCCTTTTTCCATAGCCCTGCACATTGTTTCTGCCTAAATAATCAGCTAATACCCTTTTCAGTGCTTTGATTGAACCTGCCTCCACCATACTTCTAAGCAATGCATTCCATATCCTAAATACTTGCTGTGTGATAAAAAAAATTCTCACTTGTCATTTGTTTCTTTTGCAAATCACTTTAACTCTGCCCTCCAGTTTTCAATACTTGAATGAATGGCAATAGGTTCTGCCTCTCTATTCTTTTCATATTTTGAAAACTTCTGTCAAATCTGCCTTCAGCCTTCGCTTCTCCAAGAAAACAGTTGTAAATTCTCCAATCTTTAATCATAACTGAAGATTTTCATTCCTTGAATCATTCTCGTGAAGCTCTTCTACACTGTCTCCTGTGCATTCGACTTCTTCCAGAACTGTGCACAATACTCCAGTTGAGGTCCAAATAGTGTATAAATTCAGCAAAACCTTCCTACTCTAGTGCTGTATGCTGCAATTAATGAAGCCTCGAATATCAAATGCCTTTTTTACCTGCTGTCTCTATTGTCTTGCCATCTTTAAGACATATGCACATATATACTCAAGTCTCACTGCTCCTGCACAACCTTTAGAATCACAGCCTTCATTTCATGCTGGTTTTCCATTTTCTTTCCATCTTTCTTCAAACTGCACTTTATTTCACATTTATCTACCCATTCGACCAAATTTACAATGTTTGCTTAAGTTTTACACTGTCTTCCTCATAGTTTACAATTCTTACAAATTTTGTGTCATCGATATACTTTGAAATTGTCCCCTGCACACACAATATAAATCATTGATATATATCAGGATATAGCAAGTGTCCCAAAACTGAAACCTATGAACCCACCACAGATTTATTTCCAACCCAAAAAAAATCAATTAGCCATTATTACTGTTTTGTATCACATGTATGTATGTTGCCACTGTCCCTTTTATTCCATGATCCATTACTTTCCTCACAAGTCTATTGTGTGGCATGCATTGAACAACCTTTGGAATTCTATATACACTGGATCAATAGCCTTTTCCTTATCAACTCTGCTTGTTACCACTTCAAAAACTTCAGCTAGTCAACTTTCCCTTAGAAAAACAATTTCTCATTCTTCAAATCAACCCATTTTTTATATGACTATTAATTTTACCTGAAATAATTGTTTCTGGAAGTTTCCTCACATCAAAGTTACATTGGATGGTCTATAATTGTTGAGTTGATCTTCACAATCTATTTTGAACAAGTTCATAATTCTCCAGGCACCACCTACAAATCCAGGGGAGATTCAAAGATAATTGGTAGTGCTATTGCAAGTTTGACTCTCACTTTCTTCAATATTCTTGAATGATCCAGTCCCAATGATTTAATAACTTCAAGTACCAACAATTTATTCAATACAGTACAGCCTCATTATCAATTTTAAAATTGCAGTGACCATA
This sequence comes from Chiloscyllium plagiosum, assembly GCF_004010195.1. Classification (NCBI taxonomy): domain Eukaryota; kingdom Metazoa; phylum Chordata; class Chondrichthyes; order Orectolobiformes; family Hemiscylliidae; genus Chiloscyllium; species Chiloscyllium plagiosum. The sequence goes on from NC_057713.1 coordinate 75,325,148, forward strand.
TTCTGAAGATAACTGGAGGGTAGGAGGTTGAGGGGTGACTTTATAGAGGTTTTTAAAATCGTAAGGGTCATGGATAAGATGAATGGCAAAGGTCTTTTCCCTAGAGTGGATGAGTTCAAAACTAAGAGACATATTTTTAAGGTGAAAGAAGAAAGATTTCAAAGGGATCTGAGGGTCATTTTTTTCACACAAAGGGTGGTTTGTATGTGGAATAAACTGCCAGAGGAAGTGATAGATGTAGGTACAGTTACAACATTTAAAACACATTTGGACAGGTACATGAATAGGAAAGGTTTAGAGGAATATGGGCCAAATACACGAAAGTAAGACTAATTTTAGTTTGGGGAACTTGGTCAGCATAGACAAGTTGGACCAAAGGGTCTGTGTCTGTGCTGTATGACTCAATAAGTCTATGACTCTCTGACAGTACTGGCGTTAGACAGAGATGGTTGGTGGTGAGTTTAACTGAGGGTCACCATACTTCCGACAAGTAGTGAGGTTAAGAAGACAGTAAATTTGTGGTGAACTCAAGTCGTTTGGAAATTGATTGCACGCTGTTAGCATCACTCTACATCGCAAACCAGCCCACTGAGCGAACCAACTCTACCAATTTTAAACCCTTCCTAGTGGTTTTGTTTCCTCATCTGTCAGCAGAATCTGGGCAGCACCTGTCTCGGATGCAATGGCTGATGTTAAGTATTCATTTTAAACTTTAGCCATGCATCCTGGGTCCTTGTGTTAATCTCATTTTTGGCCCTCTGTTCTCCTTTTCCCACCCATTTATTTTTGCTGCACTTATAAAAGACTTTGGAATGCTATGGAATTCATTATGCTAGCTGCCAATCTTGTTCATAATTACTCTTTGCTTGTCTTACTTTCTTTTTCACTACTTTTCTAAATTTTATGTGTTGAGTTCCTAAGAGCTCAATCTGACCCACACAGAATTTTGTGGTGTGCACATGACTTCTTAAAATCAGATGATGTGGAAATAAATATTACAGCAGCTTAAGAAGGAACATCATCTGAACAGCCTGCCTCTAAATCTGCTGAAAATGCAACAATTCCACATAATAGTTGTAGAAAAAGAAAAAATAAAGATTTGCATTTGTGCAAAGGTGCGCATTGGCATCTAAGGAAATGTAGTCTGGTTAAGTCTCGGTTCTTCAGGTTGGTTGCAAAAAGACTAGTTTTCACAATTTTTTCATTTTACATTTCTATATAGATAGTTTCTTGACCAATAAGGAGGTCAAAAGATATTGTGGGCGGACAGTGGCAATCTAGATCCAGGCCATTTGGTAAGATAGAAAACCAAGACACCTTATTTTGTAGATAGAATTTACTGACTGTTCTCATAGCTCCTTTACTCCCCAATAACCCTGACAACAAATAACTAGTAACAACAGACACCACATTGCTGCTTGTGGGATCTTATATGCATAACTTGGCTGCCATCCTTCTTATATTACAGCAGTAACTAAAATTCAAAAGTGCTTCATCAATCATAAAGCAACTTAAAATATCCAGTGATCATGATAAAATGCTTTAAAAATGCACCTTTTGTTTTCTCATACATGGTACTTGCAGAGCTAAAGGTTCTTGTCATTGGTGTCATAGAAGCTGGATGGAGCGAAAGGGTGAAAGACAGATTAGTAATGATTCACCATAATAGACTGTTAATTCAGCTTGTGCTACATGTATTAATTAGGTAGGTTCACCAAGGGGGTTTTCGCAATGAATTTAATCTAATAATACTTGTACATGTTTGCATATTTGTGTCATTGAATAATGTGTTTTGAGCATTTTAAATAATTTCCAGCAAGGCTTTTACTCAGGAAAGCATTTTTTCCCATTGAAAGCCATATGTTTGTTTGAATAATTGCATGAACTATTAATATAATTATAATAATTGCGTGCTGTTTTAAGATTTTGTTTAATGTTCGATATTATCAATTAGCTGGGTGCCAGAATCAGTAAGACTAGAAATAAAGATAGTTTGTTCCTTAAACTAAACTCAGTATTCACATGGTCCCAGTAGAATCCAATATGGTTCAGAAAAATGGCACCTGTTTCACAATAATCCAATCAATGACATCTGATGTAGATTTTTGCCACCAGCAGGATATTTTACCAGTTGCAGCAATGCTTATATTAAAGTAAAGAAACTGGGCATGGATAATTGAATGATCCAGCAAATGACTATTACAGCTGACTATTATATATGATTATTATATTCCTCGATAGATGAGTACCTTATCTAGTACCTGGCTATTTGATTACAGCAGAAGAGCATTAATGTGTCACATTTCAAGTGATCTGAGATAAGCTGGAGTATGTGATAGTTATACCCTTCGGCCACCTCTTCAGGTACAGTAACACTGACTAAAGCAGAAGTGAAGAATGCTCTGAATGAAATTCCAACATTCCAAATGCTCTGGAGACAAAATTCATTGTGGCTGGTGACTTTAACTAGGTGAACATCAAGCAGGTGTTACAAAAATACCATCAATGGACTCCACCAGGAGGCCCAACATTCTTGACCATCAAAGATGCCTACAGCTCCATACCCCATCTGCACTTTGGAAAATCAGATCACAATGCTGTGCTCCTCCTCCCGGCTTATGAGCAGAAGTTGAAACCAGAGGACCCATCACAGAAAGTAGTACAGTGCTGCTCTGAGGCAGTGAAAGATCTTCTCTTGGACTGCTTGGAATTGGTGGATTGGACCATTTTCAAGAATTCACTGAAAAACCAAGCCAAGTACGCCACCACTGTCACGGACTTCATTATCAAGTACGTAGAGGACTGCATGCCAAAGAAGTCAATCTGTATGATCCCCCACTGGAAACCTTCGATGAACGAGGAAATCCACTGCCTAGCGGCATGTAACTTTCAAGATTGATGCCTCAGACATTTACAGGAAATCCAAATATGACCTCTGCAAGGCCATTATAAATGCCAAAATTCAGTACCGAATCAAATTAGAGGCCACACAGATACCCGCCACCTGTGGCAAGGTCTAATGGGTTACAAAATGAGGCAGAACAAAAACACATCCCTTCCTGATGTGCTGAATGCTTTTTGTGATCGGCTCAAGTAGAATGCCAGTGGCTCGGTGTCACCTGCCCTGACAGTCCTGGAAGCACCTATTCCCTCAATTACTGCTGCAGATGTCAGGTCAGTCTTCCTGAAAGTGAACTCAAGGCAAGTGACTGACCCAGGCAGAGTCGCTGGCTGTGCACTCTGGTCATGGCTGGTGGAACTATTCACTGATATCTTTAATCTCTCCTTGCTACAATCTGAAGACCCCATTTACTTCAAGAAGACCACCAGTACTAAAGAAAATACATGTAGTATGCTTCAATGACTACAGCCAGCTGGTTCTGACCTTCATTAGGTGCTTCAAGAGGCTAGTCACAGCTCACCTCAACTCTACCCTCCCAGCTTGCCTCAATCCCTTGCAATTTGCCTAGCCATGAAACAGGCCCACAGCAGATGCCATTTCCCTAGCCCTAGTCTCATCTCTGAAACATTTGAATTGTAAGAATACCCATATCAGGCTCCTATTTATCAACACCAGCTCTGCATTCAACACTATATTCCCAAACAAACTAATTTCAAAACTCTTGAAACATAGGTCTCGGCTCTGTCTTTTGCAACTGGATAGCAATCAGTGAAGATAGACAATAGCATCTCCTCAACACTGGTGGCCTGCAAGAATGTGTACTCAGCACCCTAATGTACTCCCTGTACACTAATGACTATGTGGCAACATTTTGTATGAACACCATCTGTAAGTTTGCTGACAATACCACCGTTGGAGGCCAGATATCAGACAATGACGAGTCAGAATACAGGAAGGAGATAGAATGTTTGGTGTCATGGTGCAATGATAACAATTTCTCCCTCAATGTAAGCAAAACTAAAGAACTGATCATTGACTTCAGGAAGAAAGGAAGAAGTGGGGCTGAGATGGAAAGGGTCAGAAGTGTCAAGTTTCTAGGAGTGACAATAACCAACAATCTGTCCTGGGCCTCCCAAGCAGATACAATGATCAAAAAGGCACAATAATGCCTCCTCTTCCTCAGGAGCCTTTGGAAATTTAACATGTCCACAATGACCTTCAGCAACTTTACAGATGCATCATAGAAAACATTCTCTTGGGTGCATAATGGCTTGATTCAGCAACTACTCTGGCCAGGACTGTAAGAAACTACAGAAAGTTGTGTACACAGCCCAGGCCATCACGCAAGCCAACCTCCCATCCATGGGCTCCATCTATAATTCTCATTGTGGGCGGCACGGTGGCACAGTGGTTAGCACTGCTGCCTCACAGCGCCTGAGACCCAGGTTCAATTCCCGCCTCAGGCGACTGACTGTGTGGAGTTTGCACATTCTCCCTGTGTCTGCGTGGGTTTCCTCCGGGTGCTCCGGTTTCCTCCCACAATCCAAAGATGTGCAGGTCAGGTGAATTGGCCATGCCAAATTGCCCGTAGTGTTAGGTAATAAGTAAATATAGGGGTATGGGTGGGTTGCGCTTCGGCGGGTCGGTGTGGACTTGTTGGGCTGGAGGGCCTGTTTCCACACTGTAATGTAATCATTGTCATGGAAAGGCAGTCAACATCATCAAAGATCCCTTCCACTCCAGTAATATACTGTTCCAACCTCTTCTGTTGGCAGGAGATAAAAAAGCTTAAAAACCTGTACCCTGTCTCTCTATCCACTCACCTCTGCCACCACCCCTTTGCACCCCTACCCCCACCCCAACTTTATCTTCAGCTTAAATACACCTTTTCTCAGCTTCTATCAGTTCTGACGAAGAATCACTGAACTTGAAATATGAACTCTGCTTTCCTCCCATAGATGACCTGCCGTTTTTCACCAGCAGTTTCTGTTTTTGTTACAGATATAGATAGCTGTAGATAGGCACATGATGTCACTCGACATCACTGCGCAATTATCACTTGGACATTATTCCTCACTCTCTTTGTGCAGGATTAATTTTCCAACAAATGGTCTGAGGTGTCATCTGTTCCTTTGCAATGTATCGTCCTGATCGGTATGAACTTTGTATGATCTGAGTTGGTTGCACAGTTTCAAAATCTTTTGTTGGTATCTAAAGTTTTGTATGTGGCATTTTAACTCACATTCTCTGCTTTTTGCACAATCTTAGTTGTTCACACATGTTGTTATCTCTTCTAAACTTCTCATTCCCTGAAGAAGAATGTTGTGTGCTGCTGAATGATTAGAAAATTGATTGCCAGTGAAGGTCATTCACACTTATCTTCTGAGCATTAATTTGGGGATGATAATCCATTCTCCATGAAAATACAGCAATGTAATGCAAAAATCTTATTTATTTGAATGACACTTCATGATCATTGATTTAATAGTTCATACCATATGCACCTCTAGACAACTTCACTGAAGATCATGGTTTGATGATGTGATATAATTCATTTTCCACTTAGTGCACTTGTGTTTAAGCAGTTTGGTAGTGAAGGACAGGCCATTGTCAGAGACTATCCATTCTAAGATTCCAAATAAACAGAAAATAACACTCATCACTTCAGCAATGATCACATCCCTGTTCCTAAGCCACTCAGCAATGAGGAATTTGGAGTGTCAATCCACCACATGGATATACTTCCTTGAGTACTGTTACAACACTGGGTAAACCCTTCTGCTAACTTAAACCAGACACACAGAAAAGCTCACCTTGCACTGAAATCTGTAAAAGTATGAGTGACAAAGAACTACCAAATCCCACTATTTAAAGAAAAAAATTAACAATTTATTCTTTAACTCCAACGAAAGAAAGAGAACATTAAACAACAACTTTCTACACTGTAAACCTTCATTATCTTAATGGTTTATCTACCTCCCACTCTACAACACTCTACTGATCTGATAAACTCCTCGATTAAGTTAACAAAAATAAATCAATTTTTAAAACCACCCAACTGTATACCTTCCTCTGTAGATCTGTCAGAGTTTTTTCTTTGGTCTTCTGCTGTACACATTTCAGATAAACAGCAGGCAGTTTGGTGCTCTTTGCAACTCTGGCTAACTGTTCAAAATGCCTGATCTTTATACCACAGAACATTGTATCACCTTGTTGATTTAATGCCATCAAAACAGTAAAATTCAAATTCAATTGGATTTTGGTATCTTGGGGCATAATTTTAATTGATTGGTCAAATTTAAATTTGTTGCGTGCCATAGCTGCTCAGTTCAGCTAGTTGTTCCATAGCGAAATGTTACATTTTTAAGTTTTTCAGGGTTTGTTAAGTCCTTGCCAGATTTCACTCTCTTTTAAAGGTACAGTGCATACCTATACCTTCATAATAGTACATGAATAGGTCTGTTGCTACTTTTATCCAAGGAGTGGTTAGAACATTGTGTGGGTATAAAGGTTTCCTCCTAGTTGGTGTCAATACTTTAGGCCTGACTCACATTCTTTCACTAACCTTGTACACAGGTTCACATATTAGTCATCTTCTGCAACATGGACCCTACAGATTGGTGTAATATGTTTGATATTAGGACATGTTTACCTTTTAAAATAAGGTTTTATGATACACCAAATTTGTCCTTCCATGGCCAAAATGAATGAATCCTGTCAAATAGTTCTTTGGTACTATCAAGCCTTCCCTGGATAATGACTTTTGTAATCTTAGCCCTTGTGATTGTCTAAATGTTTGAAGTTCTTACAGCCTGTAAGAACTGTGGATGGGACTCCAGGCAAGATGAACAAACTTCCTGTAGCATCATGATTATAGAGAGGCATTTAAATTAGGTTGGGGGCAGGCGCACGGTGGTTTGGGTAGAAGTTAAAAAATCTATTTGTAATCAGAATAGTATTTTTAGGGAGATAGATATATATCTATATAGCCAAGAGAGTAAATTCTAAAGGATGTTTCCTCAGCCCAGTTGCTAAGGACAAGCCCTTTGGGCCACAGATAAACTAAAATGGGAAGGGGAAGGATCCAGTTGTTATAGCCCCCTCGGTACCAGCAATATTATGGGTATGTATTTAAGAAAGAGATTTTGCTGAGGGAAGATTAGCAGCTAGGGGCTAAATTAGAAAGCAGGACCAAAGAGGTAATGATCAGTGGATTACCACCTGAGCCATGAGCAAATTGGAATGATCAGTCCTCAGCAAAGGACTCACCTTCATCCCCCTCCGTCCACGCATCAATGAATTTAATACATGCCCTGACGTCGAACACTTCTTCCGCCGCCTCCGAGCTTACTTTCACAATCAGGACTCCCGCCCACCTT
>NC_057713.1:75334110-75344197 GCF_004010195.1 Chiloscyllium plagiosum
ATTTTACTGCTCCTCGGATGCTGCCTGAACTGCTGTGCTCTTCCAGCACCACTAATCCAGAATCTGGTTTCCAGCATCTGCAGTCATTGTTTTTACCATGAGCAAATTGGTGCAGCAGAAATAAAATCAGAGAGTTGAATGCATGACTTTGAGGTTGATGTGTGACAAATGAGTAACCGGAGAAAGAGGGAACTCTACTGTTGAGGTAGCCTTTGCCTGAACTGTGTTGGAACCAGAGTTGAAACATGTCTGCAGAGATGGCTTTGTCTAAATGGTCGGGTAGGAGGGTTTGTATGGGAGGGCTCACATGAGGGGACAATTATATGATAATGATATGACTACTGATAAACAGAGTGTGACAGGAAGGGATGGAATGTAGGAACATATGTATGCATGATCAACTAGGAGTCAAATAGACATAAATAGTAGAATTAAAGAATTAAAAGTTCTTTATTTGAATGCTCACAGCATACATAAAAAGATGGATGAATTGATAACACAAAAAGGAATATGTAAGTATAAAATTATAGTTTTTAAAATTCATTTGTGGAATGTGGGCATCACTGGCTGATGAGCATTTTATTACCCATCTCTAGTTAGGGGAGAAAGTGAGGTCTGCAGACGCTGGAGATCAAAGCTGAAACTTTATTGCTGGAACAGCACAGCAGGTCAGGCAGCATCTAGGGAACAGAAGAAGGGCATGTGCCCGAAACGTCGAATCTTCTGTTCCCTAGATGCTGCCTGACCTGCTGTGCTGTTCCAGCAATAAAGTTTCAGCCCATCTCTAGTTACCCTTGAGAAGGTGGTGGTGAGGAACCTTCTTGAACCACTGCAGCCCTTCTGCTGTGGGTTGACCCACAATACCATTAAAGAGGTAATTCCAGCATTTTGACCAAGTGACAGTGAAGGAACCGTGATATATTTCCAAGTCAGGATGGTAAGTGACTTGGAGGGAACTTGAAATTGGTGGTGTTCCCATGTATCTCCTGCTTTTGCCCTTTTATTCATTCCAAATGTGTGATTACAAGGCAACTGAGGCTTGGACCTGAATAGTCAAAGCTATCCGACATTCCAGGAGGGCAGGAGAAAAGGAAAAGGAAGAGGGTGGTTTTGTAACTAAAAGATGAGGTCAGCATGGTAGTAAGAAATTTTTTGGGGTCTGAATATCAAGTTGTAGAATCAATTTGGGAAGAATTAAGAAATAAAAGAGGAAAGAAGTAAACTGATGCAAATATTTTGTAGGCCCTCTAATAGTTACTACACAGAAAGAGAAGGTATATATTTTTTTAAAAAGCTATTATAATATTTGTGGGTAACTTTCATCTCATTGATTTACCAAATCAATTTGGCAAAGGTAATCTGAAGGATGAGTCCAGAGAGTATTCAGGACAGATTCTGAGAAAAATACTTTGTGAAACCTTTCAGGAACAGGCTAGAATGAATTAATGATTTCATTCTAAAGGAAAAAGTGATCATTAATATGATGGAATTTCATCATCAGTTTGAGAATGGGAAATATGAACTCGTATCTAGCAACATAGATAAAGGAGAACTTATAGATATGGTGTGTTTGGATTCCTGAAAGGTATTTGATAATGTGTCACATAAAAGATCTTGTACATGCATCTCAAGATAAGATCTTACGGCATTGGGAGTGGCACATTAGCATGTTCAAAACTGAAATCAATAGATTTCTACAGACTCGTGATATCAAGGGATATGGGGATAGCATGAGAAAGTAGCATTAAGGGAAAGGATGAACCCTGACCTAACAGAATGGGTGGCCAGGTTAATAGGCTGAAGAAGGGCTTATGCCCGAAACACCGATTCTCCTGTTCCTTGGATGCTGCCTGACCTGCTGCGCTTTTCCAGCAACACATTTTCAGCTCTAATAGGCTGAATAGCCTATTCCTTGTTCCTGTAGCTAACTTACAGACAACAGGAGTCAAGATAAGTGTGATAGGAAATTAGGAGAAAAATCAGGAAAAGTTGAAGCTGTCCGCTTTCACAATGAGAACATAAAAGAAGAATATTATGTTAATGAAGGTAGACTACAGAACGTTACCGTACAGAGGGATTTGGATGTCATTGTATTTGAATCACAAAAAGGCAGCTTGTAGGTATAGCATAAGAAGGCAAATAGAGTACTGGCCTTTACTGCGAGATGGATGGATTATAAAAGTAAGGAAGTCTTGCTACACAGCTACAGAATATTGCTGAGACTTTGTTTTCACCTTACTTAACAAGGATATACTTGCTTTGCTAACAATTTAGAGAAGGTTCACTTGGCTGATTACTTGGATAAGTAATTTGACCTTTGGGGAAGGGTTGATCATGTTGGACTGATGTTCATTGGAGTCAAGATTAGGGTGGTGCTGGAAAAGCACAGCAGGTCAGACAGCATCCGAGGAGCAGGAAAATCTATGTTTCGGGCAGGAGCCCTTCATCAGGGCTCCTTGTTCATTGGAGTTTAAAAATATGAGAGATGTTGTTACTGAAAGACAGAAGATTCTTGACAGGATAATTGAAGAAAGCATGTCAGAGGACTGTAACCAAGGGTACAAAAAAGGGGTAAGCTACTTAAATCGGACATCAGGATGAATTCCTTGTCTCAGAGGGCTAATAGTGTTTGGGATTTTCTTTTCAAACAAATAATGGAAATTGGATCATTGAACATAAGCAAGGTTGAGTTAGGCAGATTTTGGATCCATAAGGGAATCAAAAGTAATGAGATGCAAGCAGAAATGTGTAATTAGGACCACAATCAAATAAGGTATAACATTAGTTAATAGTAGAGCTTGCTCAAAGATCAAATGGTCTATTCCTGCCTCTATTTCTACTGGTCATAGAACCCCTACAGTGTGGAAACAGGCCATTTGGCCCAACAAGTCCATGCCAACCCTCCAAAAATTAACCCACCAGACCCATTCCCCTATCCTATTGCCGTACATTTACCCTGACTAATGAATCGTTGAATCCCTACAGTGTGGAAAGTGCCCCTTTGACCCAACAGGTCCGCACCAACCCTCAGAAGACTATCCCACCCAAACCCTTTCCCCATACTCTAATCTACCTAACCTATACATCCCTCAAGACTATGGGCAATCTGAGATGGCCAATTCACCTAACCTGCACATCTTTGGATTGTGAAAGGAAACCAGAGCATCCAAAGGAAACACATGCAGACATGGGGAGAATGTGCAACCTCCACACAGACAGTTGCCCGAGGTTGGAATCAAACCTGGGTCCCTGGCGGTGTGAGGCAGCACTGTTTATTGAGGTACACTATATTGAAAAAAGTTGATTTCATCGATAGTTACAGTGAATTATTTCAATTTTATTCATTCATTGAATGTGGGCATCGATGGCTGGCCAATGCTTATTGTCTAAAGCAAATTGGCCTTGAGAAGCTGTAAGTTATCCACTTTCTGTACTGCTGTAATTCAGTGTGTTGCAGGTACACCCACAGTGCTGTAAGGGAGGGAGTTTCAAGATTGTGGCCCAGCAGCAGTGAGAAGCAGTAGAAAATTTCAAAATACCAAGAAATGAATTTCTCAGTCAAATTTCTAGTTCATTAGTAATAAACAAATTATGAAAATAACTGAATGAATATAGACAGCAAATAACCTGAGTTGAGCTGCAAACCAGTTTATCTATCAGCACTTAGTCATTGGTGGATATAATATAGGATATATTACATGTGTGCTGAATTATTAATAATTATAGTTTAGGGAAGAGTCACTTATTATTTGATGAGCTAAACCTAACAATACCCAACAGAAAGAGTAGAACATCTTATTAATACATGGATGAATAAAAGTTGGGTCTGTTGCATTATTTCCTAGCATTATACTAGCCACAATTTGCGGAACATTAGAAGAATTACTTTGCCATTTGCAGAAGATTTGTTAAAGATTGACCTCTCCCAGAAAGCATTGAATCAGAAGTTCTCCATCATCTTAAGTATAGATGTCTTAAAGAACCTTCTTTTTTTCAAACTTTATAAAGGAACAATTCCAGTCACACAAAAAAAAAACACTTCAAATGATCATGTAACAGTTTAGGGTGGATTTGGAGGGGTTCATTAAGATGATCCCTGGCATGGAGGGATTGTTTAATAGGCAAAAGCTAAACAGGTTAAGACTCTACTCATTGGAATTTAGAAGAATGAGAAAGTTCACATTGAAACATAGGATTATTAAGGGGTTGACATGGTAAGTGCTAAGAGCATGTTTCCCTGCATAGGGAGACTTGAGGGACAGAGGGCATAGTCTCAGAATTAAAGGGCATCAATTTAAGGCAAAGATGAGGAGGCATTTCTTCTCTGATAGGGTTATGAGTAGAGAGCTGAGGGCGGACTTCTTGTGTATATTTAAGGCTGAGATAGATAGATTCCTGATCAGTAGGGAAATCAATAGTTAGATGGTGAAGGAAGGAAAGTGGATATGAAGAATGTCAGATTAGGCATGATCCTACTGAATTGTGATGTAGGCTCAAGAGGCTGAATGGCTTGCTTCTGTGGGTGTTATGACAATTTGCAGGAAATGATGGCATGTGTGGTTCATGCCATCATTTGATGACATCCAAAGTTTTCCTGAGGCCCCTTTTGTGCCACTCTGTTGTGAACCTCACCACAGAAACAAGAGTTTGATTTTCTTATTGCCATTATCCTTTCAAAAAAAGACTTTGTGGTTTCAATGTCCTGGGTTGATACAGTTCAGGTCACTAATGCTACTGAGATTGGGCACAAAACGTTGCTGGAGATGTGGCAGTCATGAAGCGTATAGTTCCAAAAAAAGGCATAAATTAATAAATTACTTTTGGATTGAAGAGGATTGATGAGGGTTATACTCATCATTGATGTTGCCAACATGGCTCTTATCATGGTTTTTGGCATGATACCACATGACAGTCAGTTTGAAAAAATCCCACAGGACCCTGTAGAATGCAACAAGTTGAATACAAAAACTGGTTCAGTGACAGGAAATGAAGGGTAATTGGTGACATGTGTAATTTGTGACTGGAAGCCTTCTTCCCTTGGGGTTCTGTAGTGCTCAGTACCAGGCCCTTGCTTTTTGCGGTATATATCAATAACTTAGATATCAACAGAAGAGCTGTGATCAAAACATTTGCAGAAGATACTGATTGCTACAACATTGTGGGCCTTTGTTTTTACTTGTCATAATCTAAGAAGTAGACATGGACCCCATAGTACTGAAAGTTTCAACAAATACCAATTACAGCTTTGGGTATATTGTAGATACAAGCACTTCAGTGTCTAGGCTGATATGAATCAATTCAGTCACAAATTGTTTCATGCTTCAATCAGCACATGATGTTTTGAGTGGGCCCAGTTAAGATGGAGAATAACACCTTTGTACTTTAAGGTCACATGCCATAATAAATTAATGGTATTAGGATCATGGCTCTTAAAGATATAGTCCATATTGACAGTGAGACCTAACACAATATACAAAATGCTCAATCACATGATCAAAAATAAATCCAATGGTTTAGTTAGTTAGGCAGATAAGTGGCAAATGGATTTCAACCCAAGGAAGTGCAATATGTCATTTTTTAAAAATCAAAAAAAGCAAAGAAATACACAATCAATGGAAGAATACTATGAGGTGTAGAGAAAATGAGGGACCATAGAGTAAATTTTCATAGATGGCTGATGGTAACAAGACAGTTCAATAAGTTTAGGAGGACATGTGGGATCTTGTTCGGCCTGGACAATCACGAACGCCAACCTCCCATCTATAGAATCCATCTACCAGGCCTGCTGTCAACAAAAGGCCATCAGTATTCTCAAAGGTCCATCCCATCCTGGCGATATTTTTCTACAACCTCTACCATCGGTGAGAAGATACAGAAGTCTGAACACATGCACCAGCCGGTTTCAAAACAGTTTCTACCCTACTGTTGTTAGAATACTGAATTGACTCACAAACTCTTAACATTTGCCTGCACCTGTGTTTTTGTTTTTGCCACTGTTTACCTATTATTTACTTAATTATGCTAAGTCTGTGATCTGCCTGTATTACTTGCAAGACAAAACCTTTCACTGTGCCTTGGTACACGGGACAATGAATCAATTCAATTCAATTCAATTCAATTCAATTCAATTCAATTTAATTCAATACCGGAAAGTGGGAGGAGGCTGAGAGGCTCAATTCTCAGCTGGCACAGACATGCTGGGCCAAGTAGCCTCGCATAGTGCCATAAATGTCCACGATTCTATGATTCTAAGACCAGTTTCCTCAAACAATGGTCTTTTAAGTGAGCTTTTCCAACTGCTTTTACTTAGGATTCAACAGAATACATAGCACAGAAAGAGGTCATATAAGTCAATCAGTCTGTTCTGGGCTTATATTCCATTTGAGCCACTTTCTTCATGAAGTCATAATCATAGGGTCATACAGCATGGAAATAGACCCATTGGCCCAAACAGTCATGCTGTCTATAATCCCAAACTAAACTAGCCCCACCTATCTACGCTTGGCCCATATCCCTCCAAACATTTCTTATTCATGGATTTATCCAATTGTCTTTTAGACATTATAACTGCACCGACATCCACAACTTCCCCTGGAAGTTCATTCCACACACGAAACAATTTCTGTGTACAAAAGTTATCCTTTGTATCTTTTTAAAATCTTTCTCCTCTCACCTTAAAAATGTTCCCCCAGTCTTGAAATGCCCAACCCTAGAGAAAGGACACCTGCCATTCAACTTCTCTGTATGTCTCATGATTTTAAAGACCTCTATAAGGTCACCTTTCAACCTCCTATGGTCCAGTGAAAAAGGTTTCAGACTATTCAGCCTCTCCTTATAACTCAAACTCTCCATTTCCATCAAAACCCTGGGAAATCTTTTCTCAATCCTCTCCAGTTTAATAATATCCTTCCTATAACAGGGAGACCAGAACTGGACATAGTATTCCATGAAAAGGCCTCATCAATGTTCTGTACAACATTGACATGATGCCCAATGCCTATGCTCAAATGTCTGAGCATGCTAAATGCCTTCTTAACCAACCTGTCAACATGTGATGCAAACTTCAAAGAATTATGAACCTGAACTCCTAGGTCTCTCTGTTTTACAACACTACTCAAGGCCCTACTTTTAATTGTATATGTCCCATTCTTGTTTGTTTTACCAAAGTGCAATGCCTCACATTTATCCAAATTCAACTCCATCTGCCGCCCCTCAGCCTATAGATCCAATTGATCAAGATCTCTTTGTAATCTCAGATAACCTTTTTTACTGTTCACTACATCACCATACTGACGAAAAGTATTCATTCAGTGTCTCCCCAATCTCTTCAGCCTCCACACGCAACTTCCCACTACTATCCTTGACTGATCTCTTTGTAATCTCAGATAACCTTTTTTACTGTTCACTACATCACCAATTTTGGTGTCATCGTCAAACTTATTAACCATGCCTTCTCTATTCTTAACTAGATCACTTACATAAATGACAAACAAAAGTTAACTTAACACTGATTCCTTTGGAACACTACCAGTAACAAATCTTTCTTTACCTAAATTTATCATCATAGCATTCTATTCTATTCTCCCGCATAAACACATCTAGCTGCTCCTGAAATAAATCTACCATTTTGCATTGCATTCATGAGTTAGTACATGCCACAGTCTCGTAATCTTAAGGAACAAAGAATTTTCTTCTAAATTTGCTACTTGATTTATCGTTTTATATTGATGCGCTTTCCCAGAAAAGGAAATATTCTTCTATATCCACTCTGTAATACCCTTTCATACTACAAGTTACCTCTATGAGGTCATCCCTCAGCTTTCTTCTTTTCAAGGGTAAAAAGACCCAGACTGTCAATCCTTTCCTGATGCATATATCTAGCATTTCTGAGTTTATCCTTAAAAATCTTCTCCGCACCCTTTCAATTGAAGGAAACAGTTACCATACCAATGTCATTGCCCTGCTTTCATGAACTTGGTTACAAATGAAGAAAGTTTCTCCTGCTCCCAGGTGGGAGACTAAGAAATAGTTAATGTTTCTTGGAAGAATCATCAAACTTCTTACAAACCCAAAGTTAAAAATCACACAACACCAGATTATAGTCCAACACTATATAGGACAAACAGGAAGACAGCTAGCTCCCAAGCACTGAGGATGTCACCTAGACAGGGGATGAAATGTCTGCAACACAAATTCCCAGCTTGGTGAACAGAACTACAACAATGAGTACCCGAGCTACAAATCTTCTCACAGTCTTTTCCCTACGGTGAGTTCAAAACTAGGGGAATATTTTTAAGGTGAAAGGAGAATTATTTAAAAAGGACAAGAGGAGCAACTTTTTTATACAGAGTGATTCGTTTGTGAAATGAACTACTAGAGGAAGTGTTGGATGCAGGCACAGTTACAATATTTAAAAGACATTTGGATAAGTACATTTATAGGATAGCTTTGGAGAGATATGGGCCAAACACAGGTAAGTGGGACTAATTTGGTTTGGGAACATGGTCGGTGTGGACGAGTTGGACTGAAGGATCTGTTTCCATGTTCTATGACTCTATGATAGGATGGGACAGAATATAGACAAGCATAGACAAAGAGCAACAAATATGGTCAAAAGAGGAAATATGGTTTAAAAAAAAAGCACAAGAAAGGCTCTTTAGTAGAACAGACATACTATTCAGAATAAAACAATGAACTCATGACAAAAATAAAAGTTACTGGTCTGATCTCATAGCCATTACGTATAAATGGTTGCAAAAACATCAAAGCTGGGAACTAAATATTCAGGGGTATGTGACTTTTTGAGATACCAGCAGTGAAGAAAGGATGCTGTGGTAGCTTTGTTAGTATGGGATGGAATAAATATGCTTGCAAGAAATGATTTTGATTGAAAGAATTGGAATCTATATAATAAGAGGAAGAAGAAACTGGTTTGAGTGGACTACAGATCCCTAACAATAGCTATACTTTAGGAGAGAGGATATATCAGAAGATAAAGAGGGTTTGCAGAAAAGGCAGTAGATTAACCATGGTTAATTTGAATCTTCATGTAGATTGGAAATGTCAAATTGGCTAAGGTAGTCATGGGGCAAAATTCATACAGTGCATTCACAACAATTTTTTCTAAAATAATATATTGCAGATCCAACCAAGGACCAGACTATTTTATATTTGGTAATTTGAAATTAGGCAAGTTCAATAAATGATCTCAGAGTAAAAGATCGTTTTGAAAACAGTGACTATAACATGTTCAGTTTTATAGGGAGAAATTGGGATGAGAAACAACAGTGCAAAACTTAAATAATGGCAATTACAAAGGAACAAGTGTAGAGTTAGCTGAAGGGGACTGGAAAAGGAGTTTTGCAGCTAATACAGTGAAGGAACAATGTGAGATGTTTAAGAAAAAAGCTAATGGCTCACAATTAAAATTTATTCCAGTGAGGAAGAAAGATTCTAGGAAGGGGATAAACAATGTTACTTCATCAGCAAAGTGAAGGATGGAATTAAATAGAAAGAAAAAGCATACCATGTGGCAAAGATTAATGGTTAGGAGGATTGGAAAAAATGTACAAACCAACAAAAGATGACCGAATGAATTTGGTAAATGAAATAAACTTGCAATTAATATCACGCTACACAATGGGAACTTCTTTATATATAAAAAAAAGGAAGGAGGCCAAAGTAAACATAGCCTCTTTAGAGAATGAGGCAGTTAATAATAATGTGGGATCAGAAAATTACAGAGATGTCGAATAAGTGCTTTGTATCAGTGTTCACATATTCCAAAAAAATACTAAATAATTAAGGAGGCAAAAACATGAGAGGAAATGCATACGCTAACTGTCACTCAAGGAAAAGTACTAGAGAAACAAATGGAACTAAAAGCTAATAGGTCCACTGGAACTGATGGGATGCATCCGAGGATACGAAGTAAAGTAGCTTCAGAGATATTAGATGAATGGGGAGTAATCTTCCAAGAATCCTTATATTCTGGAAAAGTCCCATATGATTGAAAACTGACAAGAAAGCACCTTCATTCAATAAAAAAAAGGAAGCAATAAATGCAACAATCCACCAATTTAGTTGA
>NC_057713.1:75344697-75372678 GCF_004010195.1 Chiloscyllium plagiosum
GTGGGAGCAAATTATTGCAGATGCTAGAATCTGTACTGAAAATAACAAATGCTGGAGATCACAGCGGGTCAGGCAGCATCCATGGAGAGAGAGCAAACTAACAATTTGAGTTTAGATGACTCTTCGTCAAAATAGGATAGCTGTTTTGTTTACTGAAATGTATTGTTTTCCAATTTCCTGTTACGTATCTCCTCTGTTATGTGCAACTCTTTAGTGCATTGTGGTGTGTCTGTGTTACAGTCTTGTGGGCAGTGGCAATGCAGACAATATTTTAGTAAAATATGCCATTCACTGTGTACTCTCAATGCCTCTTTGAGTGAATTACTACTGTCTATTAAACAATCTAACAAGGACTCCAATCTGCCCTTGTTAGTTATCAAGTGAGTAAATAACAAATGCTCTGACTAAATTTGAAAGTCTCAGCCATTTTCTCCGGTTCTTATCACAAACTCTGATTTCTCTGATTCCATCCACCTCTTTAGCAACCATCTAAGGCTGAACCAGACTATCCAAAACTTTGGTGCTGTATTTGATTCTAATTTAAGTTGACCTTTTGAATGTCTGCTGGTGCCTCTAAAACTGCCAGTTTCCAGTTCCGTAACATTGGTCTTCTATATTTCTGCCTCATCTCTATTGCAGTTGTAATCCTCATTCATGCCTTTAGTATACCTAGACTTAATGAACACAATCTTGGCCAACCTCCCACAATCTGCTGACCATGTTGGAACTCACAGCAAATAGCATTCACCCATTTCATCCATCATTCAGATACTCATTATGCAACACTCACTCCTGTTCATACAACACTACAAAATTAGCATTCTTGTCCCAGTTTTCAAATCCCTCAAGGCCTGACCCTTTCCTATGTCTTTAATCTCACCAGCAGCCCCTCATCTCTCCCCATTAATTGGATGAAGCTTCAATTTCTCAAACCTTAAGCTCTAGAATGTCTTTTGCATATTTCTGCACCTGCTTTCTTTCTTTAAAATATTCTTTGAAACCTGCTTCTTCTACCAAGTTTTTGAGCATCTGCCTTAATATCACCATATGTGGTTAGATATTGCAATTTGTTTTATAATTCTCCTGTGAAGGACCTTGGGGTGGTTTCTTAGATACCACCTTTCAAACAGACAGATGCCACCATGTAGAAGGACAAAGGCAGCAAATACATGGGAACGCTATCATCTCAATGGCCCCTCAAAGGCACTCAGTATCCTGATTAGAAAACACAACACCATTCCATCAGTGTTGCTGGGTCAAAATCCTGGAATTTCCTCCCTAAAGACATTATGGGTCTTCTTACAGAAATTGGACTGCATCAGTTCAAGAAGGCAATTAATCATCACCTTCTCAGGGGATCGATGGATGGATAATTAATGCTAACCTAGCCATTGAAGCCCACTTCCTCTGAATGATTTTTTTAAAAATCAGCATTTCAAAACTGGATGAGATCAAACTGGCACTGGGGACAAATATTTCCATAAATCTGAAGCCAGAATTGGCCACTGGGTTGCAAATTTCACTGAGGTATCTTCACTGTCTACAGCATTGAATACACCTTGAGTTTTGTACATATCCTGGCCATATCGTTTGGCCTTAAAGTAAGACAGGATGTGTTTTACGTAAAATTGACATGATAAACAAAAGATGAAAAGGAACAGTTGACAAACTTGATGATACCATCTAGGAGAAAGTTAAAAATCACACAACACTGGGTTATAGTCCAACAGGTTTAATTGGAAGCACTAGCTTTCGGAGTGCTGCTCCTTCATCAGGTGGAAACCACCTATAATCTGGTGTTGGACTATAACCTGGTGTTGTATGATTTGTAATTTTGTATACCCCAGTCAACACCAGCATCTCCAAATCTAGGAGAAAACAAGGACAGCAGATGCTGGAGATCAGAGTCAAAACGTCTGGCACTGGAAAACCACAGCCAGTCAGGCAGTATCTGAGGAGCAGGAGAGTCAATGTTTTAATCATATGCTTTTCATCCCGATGAACAGCTTATGCTCAAAACATTGACTGTCCTACTCCTTGGATGCTGCCTGACTGGCTGTGCTTTTCCAGTGCCACACCTTTTGAAATGTGATGATATTTAAATCTAAGATGTTTTATCAGAGTGATCATGACCACCACCCAGATGAAGCTATGTTAGGAATCAGGAAACTTGGAATCAAGCTAAATATAGAAAAATACACTGTGACGGTGTCAGAATGTCAGTTATTTAGAATGTTACAAACAGCTAGTGGATTGAAAACAGATTCTAAAAAATGTCTGAAATAGAGATTCCAAAAGGCAAGAAAGAGCTGAGAAATTTCCTTAGCTTGATCCAATATATTATGTATTCCATAGTTCAAAAGTCAGGATGCACAAGAAACTCACTGGAGCTAGTAAAAGGAGATGTCGAATACCAAGTGGTATGCAAGTGGTATGCAAGAGAACAACTCTGTCATAGCACAGAGAGAAGCATGTCACTCCACAAATGGCTGCTTCAGTGAAACGACTGGGAGCAATCATGATACAAGAGAAGAAATCACCAATATTTGCTTTCAGAATTCAAACATTAGCTGAGAGCAATATAGCAATTCAAAATGAGAGTTCTTGGTAGTCACTTATGGCTGTGACAAATTCTATCTATATCACTATGGGAAAAAGATCATAGTTAAAGAGTGATCACGATATATTGTAGCAAGCTGATCTACAAGGAAAGTTTATATAAGGCATCAGGAAAGCTGCAAATGGCTTGAGGTTTCAGTGTCATGATCTCACTCTCAAATACCAGCCATAAGGACAAATAGTGCTAGTGGGCGCCTTATATCTGTTGTCACCACAGGAAAAAATATAAAAGAGAAAATATCAACATTAAGATCATCACTTGCCAAGTGTAACACCATCAAAATTGAGTCAAATTAGAGATGAGATCAACAAAGACAAACAGATGGTCTCTCAGCAAATGATCCTGAGATGGTTTGATATGATATAGCTAACATTGCCTGAAGACTGCATATTACTCAGATAAAAATCACACAACACCAGGTTATAGTCCAACAGGTTTAATTGGAAGCACACTAGCTTTCGGAGTGACGCTCCTTCATCAGGTGATTGTAGAGGGCTTGATCATAACACAGAATTTATAGCAAAAATTTGCAGTGTGATGTAACTGAAATTATACATTGAAGAATTGATTGTTAAGCCTTTCATCTGTTAGAATACAGAAACTATCACTGTATTCTAACAGATGAAAGGCTTAACAGACAATCAATTCTTCAATGTATAATTTCAGTTACATCACACTGCAAATTTTTGCTATAAACTCTGTGTTCCAATCGAGTCCCACCGGCATCTCCGAATCATATTACTCAGATAGTGGAAGATAGTGTGCTGCTAATTGACTTTCAGAGGAATCATACAGTGCATGAAGAATTCCTCCAGAAGATAAATGAAGACAACATGCAAGTGACTCAAATATAATTGGATAAACATCTATAAAGACATTGAAGCAGTATTATCTACATGCAATGTGTGCCAGAAGCATAGAATTACTCAGCTGAAAGAGGAAATGATTGTCATATAAAGGTCAGAAAGAGGTAATACTGAGGTGTGCCTAAAACACCACCTACTATGACAATGTCATACGAAGTTGCTTGAAAAGCTTCAGATCTTGGGAGAATGAAGCATATTGTCATAAAGGCTTCATGCTTCATATTTTATGAGGATTTGAGTTTTGAAGGTTTGGAGAAAGAATGTATTGATTTCAAGTTCTGTGGAGATACCTGAACTATAAATTTGAAGGAGTCAAGGAAAGATCATTGAAATAAAAACAAAATACTACAGTTACTGGATATCTGAAATAAGAATAGAAAATGCTAAGAAACGTAACAGATCTGGCGGCATCTATGGAGAGTGAAAGAAAGTTAACATTTCAAATCTAGAAATCACAGAAATCATAGAATTCCTACATGCAGAAAGAGGACATTTGGCTCCTCAAGTCCTGCATCGGCTCTCTGAAGAGAATCCTACCCAGACCAATCCCCCTATCTGCATAACCTCGCATTTATTATAAATAACCTTGCCAGTCTGCATATCATAGACACTACAGAGCAATTTCTCATGGCCAACCCACCTAACATGCACATGTTTTGAACACCTCTGTGCTATGGTTGTCTTGTTCAAGTAGTTTTCTTTTTTCCTGGAGATTGTTTGATTTTAATTTCGAAAAAAAAAACTGTCTGTACAAAGGATTGGCCACCCATCTTTCTCCTGTTCCAGAAACCTCTTGATGTATGTCCAATGGGAGGAGAGGCATCCTAATGTCATACTTATTATACGTACTTACGCATTCACAGGAGCTGTCAAATTGGCTGTCTGTGTTACAGGTTATTTAAATGACAGAATATTGCTGTGAGAAAAGGGACATAGTGTGAGTCCCCCAACTATCCTGTATGTTAAAGCACCTTTCAGAACAGAAGTATGGCTCCGGATTTCTGAAGGAGCTCTGATCAGAACTTTCAGTCAGAAATGCAGAGCTCTTTCTAACATTGGAAAAAAGGGAATAGATTGGCAATCTGAGTGTTATTGCTATTGCTTGAAAAATACCTCAAGCTACCAAAGGCGATCTGTACAGCATAAGTCTGGGAACTGTCATGACTTTCACCTGGCCACTTTTAGAAGTGCAAGGGACAGACAGCTCTGGGAATTCCTTTAACCTAGTCAGATGCCAACACAACGTCTATTGGTCCTTGTCCAAAGTCGATCTGAAGACCAAGGTTGCTGATTGTTACCTTAGATGATAACCTCTGTCTAATAGTCAACCATAAATGCAGTGAGGTATAAGGATTTGCTAGATTCACCTTTGAACAAACCTTTTCATCTGGGACATATTAAAGCTTGGATTTGGGAGCACAACTGCAAAACAGTCTGGCCATAGTGCCTCG
Source organism: Chiloscyllium plagiosum (assembly GCF_004010195.1). NCBI lineage: Eukaryota > Metazoa > Chordata > Chondrichthyes > Orectolobiformes > Hemiscylliidae > Chiloscyllium > Chiloscyllium plagiosum. The sequence continues at coordinate 75,349,635 of NC_057713.1, forward strand.
CATATTCATGGCCTGGTGCACAACAAAAAAGTTTGAAATATCTTGAAATACAGTCACAGGTTTTACAATTAACTCTCAATCATCATCATAGTATTAATGGTGGCAATGGAACATCATTGATAGGATGATCCAATAATCAGGTATTTATTAAGTACTTTGCACTGGGCTTAGTTGAACAGATGGGTATTGGAGAGGATATGAATCCTGAAGTGATTGTAAGTGAGATAAAAACTATTAGATGGATTAAGGACAAATGTTGCAACAGATCCACCTTTCCATTTGTAACTTCAGTGTATTACATGCCAGTAACTCATTTCATATGTCGAATGAGGTCTGACCTCAGATGGTTTGTACTGGTTGTGTAACTCAAGCAAATCTAATGTTTTGACTATCTCCATACCAGCACTAGAAAATCTACAGTTTGCATGTTTAATACCATCATCCACCAGCTATCATCCAAGAAGTTCTTTGACGGTGAATCAACACTATCACTTCCTCAGGTTTTAGGTTGGATTTAGAAAATGGTTATTTACTGGCTAAATAATTCATTATTATTTTTGCAGTAAATCCTAAATAAAATAGATTACTGTCCTAATCCTGTATCGACTTTTTAAACTTATGAGCTGACGGAATGAAAACAGAATCTAAATATACTTTGCCCATCTGTCATAGTTGAATTATTAGGTCTCCTGAAGCTCCGATTGTGGATTATTGAAAAACCATCATTTCTGATCCCACATTACATTTGCAATAAATTTCAAAACCAATCTGATTTTTCCAGAGATTAGGGAGAAATGTGTCTGTGCAGTGTTGATTGACTAGGGCACGTGACATTGTAAATATCAAACCTGCACTGTCCAAGTAAATTCCTTTTTTGATATTGCTGAGGAAAACCTGGCTGCATAGACAGTGACACATGTGAAATGATGTAACTATGCACAGCCATGCAAATTAATGTCTTCAAAAACTCCGTACCTTCCTACCACCCTCATACACTGCCCTTCACCATGTTATTTTATAGAGGATGGAAGATGTGGGCAGCTAATTTGAAGATTATGAAGGAACACATGATCAAAGAGATATTTGCTGGGAGAAGGAATGAGTGGATGTCACTCTAGGCTAGTATGGTGGTCAAGGAGGCATTGAAGAAATTGAGCATGCAATGGTATGGTTTCTGGTGATGCTACAGAGTGCAAGGTACACCTCTGGCAGCTCTCTGCAATATCAGTTCAGGTTGTTATGGAGAAGAGGGATGGTAATGCCCTTAGCATGCAGCAAGGGTTCAAATTGGCATCTCAGCCAGCTAAACCACTGATACATCAACAAGACCCAGAATTTGGTCAAATGAGAGAGAAAGCAATGTTGTTGATGATCATAGAGTCATAGAGTAATACAGCACGGAAACAGACCCTTTGGTCCAACTTGTCAATGCTGACCAAGTTTCCCAAACTAAACTAGTCACACTTGCCAGCATTTGGCCAATATCCTTCTAAACCTTTCCTATTCATGTACCTGTCCAAATGTCTTTAAAATGTTGGAACTGTATCTGCATCTATCACTTCATCTGGCAAATTATTCCACACATGAACCATCCCCTGTGTGAAAATGTTGGCCCTCAGATCCCTTTTAAATCTTTCTCTTACCTTAAAAATAAGCTGTCCAGTTTTGAGCTCCCTACCCTAGGGAAACGACCTTTTGCTATTCACTCTATCTCTACTCCTCATGATTTTATATGCCTCTACAAGGTCACTCCTCAATCTACTAACTCCAGTGAAAAGATTCCCAGTCCATCCTTATATGTCAAACTCTCCAGTACCTGCAAAATCCTGGTAAATCTTTTCTGAACCCACACCAATTGAATAATATCCTTCCTACAGGAGGGCAATCAGAAACGTACACAGTATTCCAGACATGGCCTCACCAACTATCCTGTACACCTGCAACATGACATCCCAACACCTATACTCAATGATCTGATCATGCTAAATGCATTCATAACCACTCTGTCTACCCGTAACACAACTTTCAAAGACCTGAAACCCTAGGTCTACAACACAACTCAAGGCCCTACCATTAACCATTTAAGTCCAGCCATTGTTCGCTTTACCTTGCATTTATCCAAATTAAAAACCATTTGTCTTTCCTAAGCCCTTTTGCCTGATTGATCCCTTTGTAATCTTAGATAACCTCTTCATGTCGGCTATACTATCAATTTTGGAGATTTGCACATCAACTGTCTAATCTTTCTGGCCTGATTCTAGCCCACTGCTGGCCAATGATGGTCCTGACTCTACACTAGTCGCTAACATTGACAGATGGCTGGTCAAGTAGTGTCAAATTAAGGCCCCTCTTTTACTCTCTTTCGTTTGCTTTTCCCATGGCTCTTTGGAAGCTGTGAAAGCATCAGTTGTTGCCTATTTGAAAACACTAAAGTAGCAGGAGAAAGTGAGGACTGCAGATGCTGGAGATCAGAGTCAAAAAGTGTTGTACTGGAAAACCACAGCAGGTCAGGCAGCATCTGGAGAGCAGGACAGCTGCTATTTCGAGCATAAGTTTTTCATTAGGAATGTGGAGGGAGCAAGGGGGCTGAGAGATAAATGGGAGGGGTGTGTTCTGGAAGCAAGGTAGCTGAGAATGCAATAAGTAGATGAAGGTGGGGGGTGATGGTGATAGGTCGGAGTGGAGAGTAGAGCAGATAGGTGGGAAGGAAGATGGGCAGGTATGACAGTCCAAGAGAGCGGTGCCGAGTTCGAGGGTTGGATCTGGAACAAGGTGGGAGGAGCGGAGATGATGAAACTGGTGAAATCTACACTGATTCCATGTGGTTGGACTGTCCCAAGGCAGAAGATGAATGTGTTCTTCTTCCACTCATTGGGTGGCTAGGATTTGGTGTTGGAGGAGGCCCAGAACTTGAATGTCCATGGCGGAGTGGGAGTGGGTTTTGAAGCTGTCGGCTACAGGGCGATGGGGTTGTTTAGTGCCTGTGTCCTAAAGATATTCTGTGAAACATTCCGCAAGTCATCCAGACCAAAGGGGTTGCTGTAACCACCTGCATGGGCCCCAGCTATGCCTGGCTCTTCGTCGGGTACGTGGAACAGTCCATCCTCCGCAGTTACATTGGCACCATTCCCCAAATTTTCCTCTGTTACATCAATGACTGTATCAGCACCACCTCGTGTTTCCATGAGGAGGTTGAACAGTTCATCAACTTCACAAACACCTTCTACCCTGACCTCAAGTTCACCTGGACCATCTTGGACAGCTCCCTCCCCTTCCTGGATCTCTCCGTCTCCATTTCCAGTGACCAACCCAACATGGACATCTACTTCAAACCCACCGACTCCCACTGGTATCTGGACTACACCTCCTCCCAACCTCCTTCCTGTAAAAACCCTATCCCTTACTCCAAGTTTTTCCACCTCCACTGCATCTGCTCCCAAAAGGATCAGTTCCACTCCAGAACATCCCAGATGGCCTCCTACGTCAGGGATTGCAATTCCCCTCTTGTCTGGTCAACTATGCCCTCCAGTGCATCTCCTCCATTTCCCCCACCTCCACCCTTGAACCACACCCCTACAACTGCAACAAGGATAAAACTGCCCCGGTCCTCATCTTCCACCCCACCAATCTCCAGATACAATGCATCATCCTCTGCTATTTCTGCCACCTACAGTCAGACCCCACCACCAGAGATATATTTCCCACCCCACCCCTTTCGGTATTCTGCAGAGACCATTCTCTCCATGACACCCATGTCAGGTCCACGGCCCCCCACCAACCCGCCCTCCACTTCCAGCACCTTCCCTTGTCACCGCAAGAGGTACAAAACATGTGCCCACACCTCCCCCTCACCTCTAACTAAGGCGCCAAAGGATCTTTCTATATCCGACAGAGATTTTCCTGCACTTTCAAACACCCCATGTACTGTGTCCATTGTCCTCGATGTAGTCTCCTCTACAATGGGGAGACAGGATGGCAACTTGTTGAACGTTTCAGAGAAAGCTCCAGGACACATGAACTAAACAACCCCACTGCCCTGTGGCCGACCACTTCATGTTCAACTTTAGGAAAGATCTTTTATTTTTAAACTGTGCCCCCTAGTCTTAGATCTCTACATAAATGGAAACATTCTCTCAGTGTCCAACCTGTCAAATGTCCAGAATATGACCTTGAGGTTATGTCAGTAGTGCTGACAAAATATTAATGATCACATCACATCTCACACCCATCAACTGGCTACCTCTCACACTGTTCAATGCATCCCATCTCCATCACTCACCCAGGTGAAGGTGGCCCACAGAAGGACAGAAAGCCAGATAGCCAGCAGAGGACTAGGATGCACTTGCATCCTTTCAGTGCCGTCAAGAAGATAGAATAACAAAATGCTGTGAATCCATTGAAGATGATGGCAAATCACTGTCCAATGCCCCCTCTCCACTAACAGCTAACACCTTACCCTGAAAGGTATCATTAAGAGGAAATCGCATGACTTTAGAACTCCTTTCTTCAGGAATGAGGGCGAGGGGAGGCAAGGGGGCTGAGAGATAAGTGGGAGGAGGGTGGGGGCGGTGGTGAAGGTAGCTGGGAATACTGCCTTCTTAGATGGAATACTGCCTTCTTAGATGAAGGTGGGGGATTATGGTGCTACGTCGGAGCAGAGGGTGGAGTAGGTAAGTGGGAAGGAAGATGGTGGGGCCGGGGGAAGGTAACTGGGATGCAATAGGTAGATGAAGGTGGGGGATGATGGTGATACATTGGAGCAGAGGGTGGAGTGGATAGATGGGAAGGAAGATGGACAGGTAGGACAGTTCAAGAGGGCGGTGCTGAGTTGTGGGATAAGCTGGGGAGAGGAGATATAAGGAAACTGATGAAATCGACATTGATTCCTAGTGGTTGGAGGATCCCAAGGCAGAAGATGAGGTGTTCATCCTCTAGATGGGTGGCTAGGATTTGACGGTGGAGAGGCCAAGGACTTGCATATCCTTATCTGAGTGGAAGGGAGAGTTGCATTTTCACCGTTCCTGTGACAGATTTCCATGATATTTAAGTAATATAATTATTGCCAGTAAGAATGGAAAATAACATTGAATTTATAACTCTCAGTTTCATCTTCATGTTGGAAATGCCATACTGACTTCTGAAAATTGTTTGGCTGGCTGTCCCTTGCCCTGGCTAAGCATGACTAACAGTAAACAGGTTGGCAGTGCTCCCAATGCATCCAGACGTTTGGTATTTCCAGCCCTCACTACACCCAATTCCCTTTACACCCACTGGGTGACTTTAAAATTCTTTCTGTGTTCTCCACAAGGAATAATGGGGAGTGGGATAGGTGGCAAAATAAATAGCAACTGAAAACTCCACCATTAATAGCTGATGTGTATTATAGCATTCCAATGATGACAAACATCTCACTGGCAGACTAAGATAGCTCTGGTGACAAAGGTGAATGAAAAGTAATTGCTAGAGAAATTTGTCTGATGGGAAAGTCAATGAAGATATGTTGATGGGTGTGGAAAGATACAGGTTGATTTTGTCTTTTTGACTGCATGCTTGCCTGAGTTGGACATGTTTGAATCTGCTTCCTTTTCTGGTGTTTTTAGTGAATATGTTGGCTTGTCTGTTTAAGTATGAAGATTAATGGGAATATCTAGTTTGTTTAGTTCTCCAGTTAGAAATAAAGCAGACGAGGTAACAGCAGCTGGAGCTGACACAACCTAGCATTAAATATACAGCGACCAATATCCTCTGACTCACACTACAGATTCTAATCAGTGCTGAATCAAGTCTGCTGATAGGTTGGTGAGATTATCAACTAGTATGCTGGAGAGGCCATAGATATATCCCTGGTCACTGCTGTTTTAACTGCACTCAGGTGGGAGAGAATAAGAATCTTACGGTTGACCTCAAAATCACTGGACAAGGAAGAAAAGTTCATTCAATCAGGGATTTCTACCCTCAAACTCTATCCAAAGACCATTACCTGAAGTTATGCACATATGACTTCTTGATGAGAACATGATCACTTTTGCCTTTGATTGTCTATGGGATTGCAGTTATCACTGACTGGTAAAAAATTAGACAAGATGGAAGAAAACTATCTGGCATCTGGGTCTGCATTGCAGCAAGGGGGTAAACGGTTTCAGAAGCACAGTGAAAAGGATTGTGGTGGGGAAAATAAATACGACACAGATACAGAAAAGGTTATAAAGTGCCCTTAGAGTACAGATTATTCACAACTCATACTGCACCATGCTTTCATGCATATTTCATTAATAATTAAAGCAGCGCCAGGTATGAAATACCCAGCTGTATAAACAGAACACTGTCCTTTGAGGCAGCACTGTACAATTATCTTGCATCATTAGCTGTTGACAGGCGTGCTTAGCCTTATGGCAGCTCCCTGATCCTTGAAAGTGCTCCTGCCAGTCATGAGACGAGCCTCACTCCAGTGATAAGCGCAATATCACATTTCTGCCAAATTTCTCCTTATTAACAAACAGTTTGCCATGAATAAGCATGAATGCATTTACATATACAAATAGTTAATCCTTAACAAGAAGTAAACATCTACAAAATATTTTTCCACACGTAATAGTGAAAAACATCATTATTAGCTCATGTCCCTTAAATCAATAAGTACATGAAAGGACAATATTCAAAAATCAATAAATATAAAAATATAGTCGTAACATAGAAAACATTTAGAAAAGCAACTCTATTAATATTCCATTATTTTACAACAATCTGTTAGCTATTGTTAGCACTTGTATTTTTCGTGCATTGAGCATAAATGTCAAGTAAGTGGGAACATAATGTTGGTGCATTGTGAGGAAGTTTGAATGAAAGCATGATCTAACAGTAACAGCAAAAGATTACCCTGATGTCTAAACTCTGACTAGTTCATGAAGCAATCAAAACATGATTGGAAGCAATCATGGCTTGGCAGATAAGGATTAATCTTGATTATATCATAAACATCACAGTGTCCATCGAGTGTATAAAATAGACATCAAAGTTATAACCTATGAATCAATCCCTCATTTTTGGCAAATTCTATCTATTTCCTTCTCAACTTGTTAAATTGATACTCACAAGCCTCCTTGAACTGAACTTCAACAATTTCAAAATACATTAAGTTTTGAATTTCGATTACATTTAACTGATTCTAAACCACAACAGAAATAACAACTTATAGTTTAGCTGTTAGTAAAATTTTTATTATAGCTTATGTTAGTCATGCTGTTAACTGCTTCTATCACCCATTGTGATAAAAACAGTGTTTAGTGTTATTGTACAAAATGAAGATGCTTCACAATCCTTGTTGTAGTTTTGAAACCATGATATGTTCCATTATATTGGAGAGGACTTGAAACCACTTTGTCTCAAAGACTATAATAACATGGAACAAATCAAAAATAAAGCTTAAACAAAACAACTACATTCATTAATTCATTAATTCTTCTTTCACAAAATGAATGGTTTCATGCCACTAATGGAACACAACTTCTAAAAATATATTTGTCCCTTGAGATATTTAGAATTCTTTCAGAAGATCATCTTTGTACTGTTGTTCCTCCTTGACATTCGACTTCCAAAACAGCGCTTTGAATTAACTTTTCCACAAAAAGTAAAAAAGCTCTTAATTTAAAGGGAATGTCTTTAATAGGCCATTTTTGGACGCTCCCTGGCATTTCATGAATAGGACTGAGAACTGGCTACAATGCTATACCAACTATATTTTCCATTAATTGTCAATAGATACTGTCATTCAGTGAAAGGACCTACATCAGTATGAGACACCAAAGGTGGCATTCAACTGAAAACAAGAGATGCTGGAGGTCACAACAGTTAAGGCAGCATCCATGATTAGATTAGATTAGATTCCCTACAGTATGGATACAGTCCCTTTGGCCCAACAAGTCCACACTGACCCTCCAAAGAGTAACCCACTCAGACCCATTCTCCTACCCTATATTTACCCCTGACTAACTAACAGTGGGCAATTTTACCATTACCAATTCACCTAATCTGCACTTCTTTGGTTTGTGGGAGGAAACCGGAGCACCCAGAGGAAATCCATGCAAAATCGGAGAGATCCATGGAGAGAAAGTAAGCAAATGTTTTGAGTCCGTGTGACTCTTCATCAGACTTGAAACCTTAGCTTGCTTTCTGTCCATGGATGTTGCTTGACCTGTTGTCAGCATTTTTTGTTTTCAGCAGAGATTCCAGCAGCTGCAATAATTTGCTCCCACAAAAGGTGGCATTCACTTGGTCGTGCAATTGACTCATATCAACTCCATGACCTACTTGCAAGAAACATGTTTGCTCCCGTTTGATATTTAGCAAGAAGCTGAGAATTGAAACATTATTACAATCACAATTGCCTAGAAAGCTACTTTGAAGAAAAAGAATCGGTGCACTCTAAGTAGACTGTGATAAAACCTATTGTATTTGCTGGTTCCTGGTGAAACTATCTGTGATACTTCGATTAGATTTACTGCCATCAATCCTCCTTGCTGGTATTAGCCTAAGCTATTGATACCATGTGGGGAAGGATGACCATATGAATTGTTCAGCAGGAGAGAGGCTCAATTTTGATGAACAATACATAGGTTTACAACTTTTTTGTAGAAACTGGTTGCATGACATCTGAGCTACATTATAATCTCTTGTCAGAAAATCAGGCACAATTTGAGATGAAGGAGGCATTAATAGTGGCTCTTATTAGTAGACTTTAACAATTATAAATAAACCTTAGCTATTATTGGTAGACTTCAGCATACTGTTAATACTAAAACAATCACTGAAGCACAATACACCCTGAGGTGAACACATGTAGAATTTATAGATGACATAGAAATCTAGTTAACTATACTCAGAAACTGTCCTTTAGAGCTGAATGGATGAAGCCCATCCTGTTATGCCAGTTAACCTATTTAGATACGAATTGTATTATACAACAGAAATCACCGAGATGTCACTTTATCTCCTAACAGTAGAAGAGCTTTGCAAACTAGAAACAAGAGTGGTTTCCCATTGACAGCTCCACTTGCAGGTGAATGCACGAAGCCTTGACATAATGGAAGAATTGATGTAGAGAATTTTCTATGAACTATTCTTCAAATTGAAAGTATGTTGTAGCAAAAGGCAGCAGGAGTATATTTAAAAGAGAAATCAGGAAGGCAAAAAGGGGACATGAGAAAGCTTTGGTAAAAAGAGTTAAGGAGAATCCAAAAAGTTTTTACAAATACATTAAAGACAAAAGGGTAACTAGGGAGAGAAAAGGGCCCCTCAAAGATCAGCAAGGCGGCCTTTGTGTGGAGCCGCAGGCGATGGGGCAGATACTAAATGAGTATTTTGCATCAGTATTTACTGTGGAAAAGGACATGGAAGATATTGAATGTAGGAAAATAGATGGTGACAACTTGAAAAATGTCCATAATACAGAGGAGGAAATGCTGGATGCCTTGAAATGCATAAAAGTGGATCAATCCCTAGGACCTGATTAGGTGTACTCCAAAACTCTGTGGAAAGCTAGAGAAGTGACTGCTAGGCCTCTTAATCTGATATTTGTATCATCGATAGTCACAGTCACATGCCGGAAGACTGGAGGTTAGCTAACGTGGTGCCACTGTTTAAGAAGGGTGGTAAGGACAAGCCAAGGAAGGTGGTAAGGATAGACCAGTGAGCCTGACCTCAGTGGTGGGCAAGTTGTTGGAGGGAATCCTGAGGGACAGGATGTACATGTAGTTGGAAAGGCAAGGACTGGTCAGGGATAGTCAACGTGGCTTTCTACATGGGAAGTCATAACTCACAAACTTGATTAAGTTTTTTGACGAAGTAACAAAGAGGATTGATGAGGGCAGAGCAGTAGATATGATCTATATGGACATCAGTAAGGTGCTTTACAAGGTTCCTCATGGGAGACTGGTGAGCAAGGTTAGATTTCATGAAATACAGGGAGAACTAGCCATTTGGGTACAGAACTGGCTCAAAGTTAGAAGACAGAGAGTGGTGGTGGAGGGTTGTTTTTCAGACTGGAGGCCTGTAATCAGTGGAGTGTCACAAGGATCGGTGCTGGATCCACTACTTTTCATAAATTATATAAATAATTTGGATTTGAGCTTAAGAGGTTTATGTTAGTAAGTTTGCAGATGACACCAAAATTGGAGGTATAGTGGACAGAAAAGAAGGTTACCTCGGATTATACCAGGATCTTGATCAGATGGACCAATGAGCTGAGGAGTGGCAGATGGAGTTTAATTTAGATAATGTGAGGTGCTGCATTTTGGGTAAGCAAATTTTAGCAGGACTTATGCACTTAATGGTAAGATAATGGCATGGACGAATTGGATCGAAGGCTCCGTGTCTGTGCTGTATATCTCTATGACTCTATGACTCCATCTCTTCGTTGGTAAAGATAAAAATTATACACTAATTTAGTACTTACCTACACTCTCTGCCTCTGCAAGCAGATCCATCTTTTGATCCGTAAATGTCCTTACCGTCCTCTCCTCTTACTCCCTTTTTGCTATTCAAAAGGATATTTGGATTCTATTTCAGATTAGCTGACAGTCTTTACTGATGAAAAAGGCCATTAGGACCTGAAAGGGTTATTTGATGTCTTAATATAAGTTCTGCTAATCAGGGACTGGTCACAAGAGAAGCTAACCAGTTCTCCATGTGTTCATCAGTATGTGTATAATAGTTCAATTATTGTTCTTGTGATTTTACTGCTCCTCGGATGCTGCCTGAACTGCTGTGCTTTTCCAGTACCACTAATCCAGAATTTTTACCTTTGTGCTAACAGCATATATCTAGCTCAAGAGATAGCTGATGACAGAGTGGAGGCATTAGTGGTGATCGTTTAGGAATCATTAGAATCAGGGTGGGTCCTAGAGGACTGGAAAATCGCTATCATGACACCCCTGTTTAAAAAGCGAGTAAGGAGAAGACGGAAAATTACAGACTGATTTGTCTAACCTCGGTTGTGGGTGAGATCCTGGAATCTATTGTGAAGGATGAGATTTCTGAATACTTGGAAGTGTATAGTAAAATAGGGCAAAGTCAGCATGGTTTCATCAAGGGGAGGTCACGCCTGACAAATCTGATAGAATTCTTTGAGGGAGTAATGAGCAGGTTAGACCAAGGAGATCCAATGGATGTTATCTACCTGGACTTCAAAAAGGCCTTTGACAAGGTGCCACACAGGATGCTACTGAGTAAGATAAGGGCCCATGGTATTAGAGGCAAGATGCTCATATGGATAGAAGCTTAGCTTTTTGGCAGCAGTCAAAGATTGGGGATAAAAGGCTCCTTCTCAGGATGGGAGCCACTGACAAGTGTTGGGCTCAGTGTTGGGACCACAAGTTTTCATTTTATACATTAACAATCTAGATGAAGGAACTTAAGGCATTTTGGCTAAGTTTGCAAATGATGCAAAGATATGTAGAGGGACAGGTAGCACTTGGGAGGCAGGGGGACTGCAGAAGGATTTAGACAGGTTAGGAGAATGGGTCAAGAAGTGGCAGATGGAGTACAACATGGGAAAGTATGAGTTCATACACTTTAGTAAGAAGAATAAAGACATGGATTATTTTCTAAATGGGGAGAAAATGCAAAAGTCTGAAGTGCAGAGACTTGGAAGTTTGAGTCCAGTATTCTCTCAAGGTAAACTTACAGATTGAGTCAATAGTTAAGAAAGCAAATGCAATGATGGCATTTATTTTGAAAGGACTTGAATATAAAAGCGGTCATATACTTCTGATGGTCTATAAGGCTCTAGTCAGACCACATTTGGAGAATTGTGCAGTTTTGGGGGAGAATGGGCAAGAAGTGGCAGATGGAGTACAACATGGGAAAGTATGAGTTCATACACTTTAGTAAGAAGAATAAAGACATGGATTATTTTCTAAATGGGGAGAAAATGCAGAAGTCTGAAGTGCAGAGACTTGGAAGTTTGAGTCCAGTATTCTCTCAAGGTAAACTTGCAGATTGAGTCAATAGTTAAGAAAGCAAATGCAATTATGGCATTTATTTTGAAAGGACTTGAATATAAAAGCGGTCATATACTTCTGATGGTCTATAAGGCTCTAGTCAGACCACATTTGGAGAATTGTGCAGTTTTGGGCCTCATATCTCAGGAAGGATATACTGGTCCTGGAGTGTGTTCAGAGGATATTCATGAGAATGGTTCCACGAATGAAAAGCTTAATGTATGAGGAACGTTTGAGGTGTTTGGGTCTATACTTGATGGAGTTTAGAAGGATGAAGGGGGATCTAATTGAAACTTATAGAATACTGAATGACCTGGACACAGTAGATATTGGGGAATGTTTCCATTGATAGGAAAGACTAGAGTAAAGGGAAAACCTTTTAGAACGGAGATAAGGAGATAGCCAGAGAGTGGTGAACCTATGTATTAATTTCCACAGAAGTCTGTGGAGGTGAGATCACTGAGTATATTTAAGACTGAGATAGATAGGTTCTTGAGTGTCAAGGGGATCAAGGGTTATGTAGAGGAAGTGGGAGAATGGGATTGAGAAACTTATCAGCCAAGATTGAATGACTGAGCAGACTTGATGGGCTGAATGGTCTAATTTCTGCTCCTATGTCTTATGGTCCTACAGTTAAAGTAGGAATGTGAACATGATATTAAGTTGAACATGATGTCTCACAGAGACAGTCAGGGATCTTAAAACAAATATAATTAACCAATAAGTCATATGCAATAAAGCTACTTACAGTTCGCCAAGATTGATCCCTTTACTGTCTGAACCATTGTGCGGGCATCATACTTTATATGGTATCAGTAGCTAAGACTAATACCAGCAAGGAGGGTTAGTGACAGCAAATCCACCCAAGCTATCCTAGATCATATCCAACAATTTCGGCGCAACATCGAGGGCCAAAGGGCCTGTACTGCGCTGTATTCTTCTATGTTCTAATACAATATCGTCTCACACTCTTTTTATGGCTCTTACTTCATTTCATCACTTTCTGTCAAAAGTTTTCGTACTATTATTCCTTTATTTCCATTGTATAATCAACCTAAAATCTGCCTTCTGTTTCTTTTATTTTGCTTCATTTACTCTCTCTATTTTTGCCATCCAAGGTGCTCTGGCTTTTGATTGTCCTACCTTCCCCCATCTGCCAATGCGTTTCCCTATAAAGGGTTAACCCATACAGCTTAGTCAATAAATATGATTCCAATTTTCCTCAGATGAATCCATTTTCATCCATTGAAATTATCCCTCTTTCAATTGAGTATTTTCCTCTAAATTGTTCTTGACGCCTTTTTCATTCATACCCAAATCCTAAGTTACTCGTACCACAGTTTCCTAAATGTTTCGATACTAATACTCTCCTGATAGATTTACAGTCTTCTATTCTCTGTAATTCTGCGATCATCCAAAACTCTGGGACAGATGATTTAACTAGCACCAAGTCTTGTTCTTGATAAAGCAATGTTTTGAATTTAAAATTATCATTCTTGGTTTCAAATCCTTCCATACCCTTAACGGTCTCTATCTCATTCCATTACTTAGTACTCCTCTAATTCATGTGTCATGTCCATTCCCAATTTTAATTGCCCCATTATTGATGAACATGCCTTCAATATATTTCTCCAACTCTCCATTTTCACCCTGTTAACCAAGGCTAGAATTTACTGCTCTTCTCTAATTTTTCTGGATAAGGTGATGCTTTCTCAAACTTCAACTTGGGGTGTAGGGACAATCGCAGTAGGCTTTAGGAAATACTTTAATATTTTTTATCAAGCCACAGTGAAGGAATATTGATATACTTCCAAGTCAGGATGTGTGTGGCTTGGAGGGAGTCTTGCAGGTGGTGATATCCCCATATAGAGTCACAGAGTCATAGAGTTGTACAAGATGGAAACAAACCCTTTGGTCGACCATGCTGACCAGATATCCCAAATTAAATTAGTCCAATTTGCCAGCATTTGACCCATATCCCTCTAAATCCTTCCCTGTTCATGTACCCATTCAGATGCCATTTAAATTTTATAACTGTACCAACCTCCACCACTTCCTCTGACAGCTCATTCCATACACACACCTCCTTCTGCATGAAACCGCTTTGATCCCTTTTAAATCTTTCCCCTCTCACCTTAAACCTATGTTCTCTAGTTTTGGACTCCCCTACCATGGGGAAAAAAAACCTTGGCTATTCAATCTATCCATGCCTCTCATCATTTTATAAACTTCTATAAGGTCACCCCTCAGCCTCTGATGCTCCAGGGAAAGTAACCCCAGTTTATACAACCTCTCCTTATAGCACAAACTTTCCAACACCGGCAACATTCTTCTAAATCTCTTCTGCACCTTTTTAAGTTTAACCATGTCCTTCCTGTAACAGGGAGACCACAATTGAATGCAGTATTCTAAAAGTGGCCTAACTCTTCTCCTTCTAATTGGTAGAGGTGGCAGACTTCTACATTGTTGTCAACAGTCATGTGGAGTTACTGCAGTATATTCTTGTCGATAGTGTGCACTGTTCTTCTACATATTATCAAATGTAGTACAATTAACTGTGAGAAAGTACCCTGGTAGACAAAATTACATACTGCCTGTGACACCTTCATGTCTATGATGAAAGGAGTGAATGTTGAACATGGTGGATTGGGTACTAATCATGTGGGTTACTTTGTCCTAAATGGTGTTGTGCTTCTTGAGTATTGTTGGAGCTGAACCAAACCCATAATGATATTTCTACTGTTGCTAGACTCAAACTAAATAAATTCTGTTCTTGCTGGATCGTGGACTCTTTGTGTCCTGCACTGAGCTTATCTTCTGAATCAACGCTGCCACCCATCACCTTTCATTCCTTTCTATCTTTCCTGAGTACCTTGCTACATTTTGTTCTCCTGGCCACATTTGCTACAACCATTTATTTATCAATGATGCGTTCCAATTGGAAATAGGATCCAAATCACCCCCCCCCCACAAAAAAAAAGAAATTGCTATGCAACTTACCTTCGAGGGCAGGTGTGTCTGTGTATTTGTTTGTATATTAGTCAAGTTTAATCTAAGAGTTGGCATTTCTGCAAAACTTATGATTAGTCCTTTCTTTTTGTAATTAAGGTGTGGTGTTGCTGAAGGACACTGACAACAACAATAATTTCCTACTGGAAATTATATTGGATATTGAAATACTGAAATATACAGCCACAGAATGTGTAAGGTGCACAGTTTCCTCCTATAAATCTGAACTAATTTGTTCCAATGCACATAAACCTACCCAAAATATGATAGCACTTATACAGAACAAACAGTTGCCAAAATATATTTCTGTGAATCATTACTTAAGTGTCAAATGCAGACAATTATTCTGTCTACTTTGGTAGTTTCTGACAGCCAATTGTACAACATTTGATAATACATACAGGAACAATTGATTAGAATAACTGCTCATGATCCTGAAGAATTGAAACAGCCCGAAATTAAGGCCACTATCTCTGCCTGCAAATTATATTGATCAATATCAAATATATAGGTATTCATTTTCTGTTCCAACACTCCCCATACATCTGTTGGTTTAAGGTATTCAATGAATATGTTTGTGTTTTGATTTGATGCAGCTGTGACCACTGTATTTATGAGGTAGGGCACTGTCAGAAGGTTAAACCCACTGAAGCTCAGAGCATGGAGCTCTGCTATCTTATTGTAATGCAAATATTATATCTATACAAATTCACAAATTAGGAACTGAAGTAGGCCACTCGGCCCCTTGAGTCTGATTCACCATTCAGTAAGATCATGGCTGATCTGATTATCCCATACTCTTCCTACCCCTGTTATCACTTCGACCCTTGTTTATCAAAAAATCTATCTACTTCTGCATTAAATATATTCAAAGAATCTGTTAATGCTGCCTTTGGGAAAAAAAAGCATTCCAAAGTCTCATAACCCTGTGAGAAGAACAAATTCTTATCTATGATGTTTTAAATGGGAACGTTGTTTAAAAGAAATTTAGAGATCTGTGCTTGCACAAAGCACAGAAGAATCCATAAGAAAACAGTGTTGATCAATTCGGAACAAAGGGAAATAGGAACAGGAGTAGACCATTCAGCTCCTCAAGTCTGTTCCACCACTCTCGATTATGGCTGATTATTTACCTTAACACTGCATTCCCATGTGATCTCTATATCCCTTGTAACTAAACATTAATTAATTGTTGTCTTGAACTTACTTAATGATTGAGATTCCACAGTTCTCTAGGATACAGAATTCTAAAGATTTACCACCCTCTGGGTGAAGACATTACTCCTCATCTCATCTATAAATGGTTTGCCTTTTGTTCTGAGATTGTGTTGCTTGGATCTAGACCTCACACCCTGGGGAAACATTCTTTCTTCATCTAATCTGTCTATCTGATTAAGAACTTCGTAAGTTTCAATGAGGTTGTTTCTCATTCTCTTAAGCACCAGAGAAGACAGGCTTATCTTCTTAATCTCTCCTCATTAGACAGAACACCATTCCCAGACTTAATAGATTACATTTGCACATTGGGAACAAGCAGAATGCAGCTCAGTCTGAGGAAAGAGTCTGAGAAATTGAATATGATAATGGGCAATTCCCCTGGATCTGGAGCCTTCCGAGAAAGCTTCTTAAAGTTAGAGAATTCGGAGGATTCCCATTCACTTTGATTTAATATGTCCAAGAAAGGTTAGACTATTAAAAACAGTTCTAACTCTTGGGTTACAATTAAAGTGAAACTCTGATCCACCACTGACCATGTATCTCCAATCCATCCATGGCTCACCACCCTCACTCCCCCTCCCCCCTGCCACCCTTTCTCCCCCTCCCCCCTGCCCCCCATCTATATAAGAATACAGGAACCATGGTTATTGAGTTTGTGGATGACACCAAAATTGATGATATAATGTACAGTGAGAAAGGTTATCTAAGAGTTCAGAAGGAATCTTGATCAACTGGGGCAATGAGCTGAGGAGTGGCAGATTATGTTTAATTTTGTTAAATGCAAGATGTTTTGGTAAGACAAACACAGGCAGGGCATACAAAGTTAATGGTAGGGCCTTGGGGAGTGTTGTTGGACAGAGAGAGACCGAGAGGATCAGGTATATAGTTCCTTGAAAATGACATCACAGATAGACAGGGTGGTGAGGAACGCGTTTGGCCTTGCTGACATTCATTGCTCAGATCATTGAGTGTAGGAGTTGGGATGTGATGTTTGGTGTACTGCATACAGTTCTGGTCGCCACGCTATAGAAAAGATATCATTAAATTGGAAAAGGTGCACAAAAGATGCTGCCGGGACAGGAGGGTTTTAGTTATTAAGAGAGGCCGGATAGACTGGAATCTTTTTTCACTGGAGTGCAGGAGATTGTGGGGTGACCGTACAGAGATTTATAAAAGTATGAGGGGCATAGATAAGGTGTAGAGCAAAGGCTTTTTTTTTTGTAGGATAGGGGAATTCAAAACTAAAGGGCAGAGTTTTATGGTGATAGAAGGGAGAAATATATGTTGCAGTTACTCCAAATGACCTACTTGGGGCTGCAGAGTTGACAAGACCAACTTACCCCCATTAGAAGATAATGTGAGGTCAATCAAATATGTCCTGGCTTCCAAGCCTGTACCAGACCTTAGGTCTTCTCTTGGGTTGGTGAATTATTACAGAAAGTTCATGTATAACCTGACCTCCAACCAAGCATCTTTACATCAACTTTTAAAAAAGAGTCAGCCTTAGAAATGGTCATCTAGCCAAGCTTCAGGGAAGCAATGAAACAACAATCATCTCTCAGGTGTTGGCATAATATGATCCTAAGAGACTTCTGGTATTGAGATGTGATGCCTCCCCATACAACATTGGGGTATTATTGGCTTGTAGTTGGTTCCCCTGAGAGGAATGTCCAATGGTGTACACATCTGGAACTTTGGCTAATGCAGAGTTTAAATGCACCTAGATTGAGAAGGAAGGTTTGGCAGTCATATTTGGCGCAATGACATTCTACCAATACCTTTACAGATATAAATTTGTAATAATAATGGACCACAAACTCCTGCCTTGTCTACTTAAGAAGGACAAGATAGTGCCACCCAGAGCTTCAGACTGAATTCAATGGTTAGCTCTAATACTAAATGTGCATAATTACAAGTTGGAACACCATCTGGAAGGCCAGTTAGCGAATTTGGATGCATTGAGCCACTTTTCGCTGGCAGATACACCACCAGAGGTACCGCTCCTGGAAGTGTCCCGAATGGCTTTAAATTTTCTGGACAGACTTCCAGTCCTAGCTGACAATATCAGACTTTGGGCGCAGGAAGTTCCAGTCCCGGCAAAACTGAAATAGTTGCTGGTGATAGGGGTAACCAAAGGGCCATCACAACCAAAATTGAAAATGTTTTGAATCTGGAGAGACCAGATCAGAGAAGAAGATGGCACATTATTATGGGGAGTGATTGTGCTGAGCAAAAGTCACTGCTAGATACTGGTCAAACTCTACCAGGGTCATCAAACGGTTTCCAGAATGAAGAAGCTGGCAAGACGTTATGTCATGGCCAGATTGGATGAAGATAAAGCCGCATCAGAGGGGCAGTGCCCAGAGTGTCAACAAGGACAAAAGTTACTGCCAGCACTCCCCCATATTCATCGAAATGGCTGGGTAAACTCTGGACTCAATTACACATTGACAATTACCTTTTATAGGTTCAATGTTCTTAGTCATTGTTATCACACACAAAAAGTGGCTGGACGTGCACAGAGTTCATTCATCAAACATGGGGACAATGTTAGAAAACTGCACGCATCTTTTCCAATATGTGGATTCTGGAAGTGTTGGTTACAGATAATAGCCATTGTTTACCAACAGGAAATTATAATATTTCTTGAAGTCGAATAGCATTTGACATATAAAGACTGCTCCATACCTCCATCATCCAATGTTCTGGCAGAAAGAGATGTCTAAATTTTGATGGCAGGCTTAAAGAAACAGCTATAGCTGCATGAGATGCCAAACTGCCCCAAATCCTATTTATTATGGAATCTCCTCTCGTGAAACTGCAGGGCTGGCTCCAGCAGAGCAGCTAATGGGGAGAAGACTCCAACCAGGTTAAATCTGATCTACCTGGACTGGGGGAGGGGGAAACGATAAATAGCATCAGGAACGACACAAGACTCTGCTAAGCGAGAGAACGAGAGAGAGGGAGAGTTTACTTCAGGGCATGAAGTTTGGTGTAGGTACTATGAGATTAGCCCTGCATGGGTAATAGGCATGGTCAATGTGAGGTAATGTCCAGTGATGTATGAAGTTCAGGTAGGTGCAATGGTCCTGAAGAAGT
Source organism: Chiloscyllium plagiosum (assembly GCF_004010195.1). Classification (NCBI taxonomy): domain Eukaryota; kingdom Metazoa; phylum Chordata; class Chondrichthyes; order Orectolobiformes; family Hemiscylliidae; genus Chiloscyllium; species Chiloscyllium plagiosum. The sequence continues at coordinate 75,368,957 of NC_057713.1, forward strand.
AAGTGGACCATATGAAAGATGCAAACTCTCAAAAGGTGTGGAAGCAGAACATGCTCAACTCCTTGACAACTTTTCTGACTGTTCTGAAACGTAGGTTCTCCTTCTCCATCAAGCATTAAATATATCTTAGAATCACAGCAGATGTTGGTACCCCAATGCCTTTGCCACCTGAAGAAGTGAATGAATTTTGTTCGAGACATTCCAAGCACAAGGGGCAAGCTACTGAGCATCACACACTGCCCGTACCTTTGGTAGAATTGGTGGAATGTGACCCAGTGCTAACCACCCCCCCCCCCAGAGGGATCCCCAGAAAAATAGAACCAGCCTATGTCTTCAGACTCAAATGAGGAGGGATATAGTGATTGTAACAAGGTCAGCCAGGTGGACCTCGTAGAATATGAGTTCTTTGAACGGGGCTATTGATCTGGTCCAATGAGGGAGCCCTGGCTATCAGATATAAACAGGAATGCTCCACCATCCGGACACACCTTGGCGTGTCCATTTGTCACCAGGCAGTGGGGATCCTCAGTGGAATACTCTCTACACAGGAATCCTACCCCTTTATCTCGGGGATCTGGGGTAGACGGTGCTGCATGCAGGGGTCCCCTGCAACTGCAGATTGCGGTGGTTCACGGACTCCCAGCTCAACTGCTTGTTCTGTGGCACTGTGGAGTCCGTGGACCACGTATATATTGGGTGTGGGCGTTTGCACTCCCTTTTTGATTTTCTGAAAAACCTTCTCCTCTGTTTTTGGCTGCACTTCAGTCCCACGCTCCTGATCTTTGGGCACCCAGTAGGAGGAGGGAAGGCAGGTCTGAAGACCTCCTCGTGGGTCTGCTCCTGGGCCTGGCCAAACTGGCCATCAACAGGTCCAGGCAGCGAGCCGTGGAGGGGGTCGTTAGGGCCGACTGCCTGCCCCTCTTCCGCGGCTACGTTAGGGCCCGGGTGTCCTTGGAGAAGGAGCACGCGGTGTCCACCAACACCCTGGAGTTGTTCAGGGAGAGGTGGGCGCCGCAGGGAGTGGAGTGCATCATTTCTCCCTCCAGTTCTATTTTGATTTAGTCCCTACCCTCCCCTTCACTGTTTTGATCACCCAGCACTGCCCTTTGATGTGTAGGGCAGTGCTTGTCACTGGCCACCCGGGTGTTTTCCTATCTTCCTGGTGGTGGAAATTGAATAAAGATTTGTGCACTTTGTGTCTTTCACTGTGTCTCACACCTGTACACACACACCATGGTGCTGGGGAAAAAATAAGCACTACCACACTTAGATGGTAGTGTGGGGGTTAGAAAAAAAAATAAACAGGAATGTTCCACCATCCGGACACACCTTGGCGTGTCCATTTGTCACCAGGCAGTGGGGATCCTCAGTGGAGTGCTCTCTACACAGGAATCCTCCCCCTTCTTCTCGGGGATCTGGGGTAGAGGGTGCTGCACGCAGCGGTCCCCTGCAACCGCAGATTGCGGTGGTTCACAGATTCCCAGCCCAACTGCTTATTCTGTGGCACTGTGGAGTCCGTGGACCATGTGGGCACTATATTGGGTGTGAGCGTTTGCACTCCCTTTTTGATTTTCTTAAAAACCTCCTCCTCTGCTTTTGGTTACACTTCAGTCCCACGCTCCTGATCTTTGGGCACCCAGTAGGAGGAGGGAAGGCAGGTCTGAAGACCTCCTCGTGGGTCTGCTCCTGGGCCTGGCCAAACTGTCCATAAACAGGTTGAGGCAGCGGGCCATGGAGGGGGTCGTTAGGGCCGACTGACTGCCCCTCTTCCGCCGTTACATTAGAGCCCGGGTGTCTCTGGAGAAGGAGCACACGGTCTCCACTAACACCCTGGAGTTGTTCAGAGAGAGGTGGGCGCCGCAGGGAGTGGAGTGCATTATTTCCCCCTCCAACTCTATTTTGATTTAATCCCTGCCCTCCCCCTTCACTGTTTGATCACACAGCGCTGCCCTTTGATGTGAAGGGCATTGCTTGTCACTGGCCACTCGGGTGTTTCCTTTCTTCCTGGTGGTGGAAACTGAATAAAGGATTGTGCACCTTGTGTCTTTCACTGTGTCTCACACCTGCACCCAGACAACATGGGTGCTGGGGAAAAAATAAGCACTACCGCAGTTAGGCGGTAGTGTGGGGTAAAGAAAAACAGGATATTCACACCTGCACACACAAAAAAACCCAAAAAAAACAGGAGTGTCGCCACCCTAAAAAGAAAAAAAAACAGGAATGTTCCACCATCCGGACACACCTTGGCGTGCCCATTTGCCACTAGGCAGTGGGGATCCTCAGGGGAGGGCTCTCTACGCAAGAATCCTCCCCCTTTCACTCGGGGATCTGGGGTGGAGGGTGCTGTACGCAACGGTCCCCTGCAACCGCAGATTGCGGTGGTTCACAGATTCCCAGCCCAACTGCTTGTTCTGTGGTGCTATGGAGTCCGTGGATCATGTATCTATGGGGTGTGGGTGCTTGCACTCTCTTTTTGATTTTCTTAAAAACCTCCTTCTCCGTTTTTGGTTGCACTTCATTCCCATGCTTCTAATCTTCGGGCACCCGGTACGGAGGGTGGAGAGCAGGTCTGAAGACCTCCTCGTGGGTCTGCTCCAGGGCCTGGCCAAATTGGTCATAAACAGGTCTGGGCATCGGGCTGTGGAGGGGGTCATTAGGGCCGATTGCCTGCCCCTCTTCCGCGGTAACATTAGAGCCCGGATGTCTCTGGAGAAGGAGCACGTGATGTCCACTAACACCCTTGAGCTATTCAGGGAAAGGTGGGCACCGCAGGGAGTGGACTGCATTATTCCCCCGTGCAATTTTAATTTGATTTTAATCCCTGCCCTCCCCTTCACTGTTTGATCACACAGCATTGCCCTTTGATGAGAAGGGCACTGCTTGTCACTAGCCACTTGGGTGTTTCTTTTCTTCCTGTGGTGGAAACTGGATAAAGACTTGTTCACCTTGTGTAAAAAAGAAGAAAAAATAAACAAGAATGTCGGAGGTTAGCTTTTCTCTGAGAGCTGGCTCTGAGGAAGCTGGATCAGTGTGAAGGACTTGCCTCATGTAAATAAAGGGTCACTTAGTGACAGCCTCTGTGGAGTTATTTCAGTGATTCGAATTGCTGGTTCCAGAAAAGTAACCAAAGAATCCACATGTTATACCTGTAAAATAACACATTGTGAAAACCATTGTAGTTAATTGGCCAGTTTTGTCAATTTATTTTATTTGTCCCTTAACTATGTTCACTTTTTTGTCTTTTTTTTGTGTGACTAGGAGCTAAAAATAAAGATTTTGGGTTTAAAACATAGACATTAATCAGTTTAGCTTGTTGTTTAACATTTATCTCTGCTAAATGTGTTGCATATTTAATAAATAGTAAATCTTTAGTTTGAGATACAAAACTGAGTCTGGAATTAATTACTCACAAACTCTGGGACTGGTTATACAAAGGTCTGGTTAGATACCAGATAGTTATGTCTTTGATGGTTTAATTTTACTGCCTTGGTTCGGCTGTCTGTGTTGTAACAATTATACAACATTCAGCACTATTCTGATACTGAAGTAGCCCATGTCCAAATGCAACATGAACTGGACAGAATCACGTGGCTGACTCACCCTTAACAATTTCTCCTTTGAATCCTCCCACTTCCTCCAGACCAAAGGGGTAGCCATGGGCACACGTATGGGCCCCAGCTATGCCTGTCTCTTTGTTGGCTACGTAGAGCAGTTGATCTTCT
>NC_057713.1:75373724-75435563 GCF_004010195.1 Chiloscyllium plagiosum
GACCTATTGTACTCTATGCTACTCTATCCCCACCCCCACTCTCCTCTAGCTTATCTCTCCACGCTTCAGGCTCTCTGCCTTTATTCCTGATGAAGGGCTTTTGCCCGAAACGTCGATTTCGAAGCTTTTCGGATGCTGCCTGAACTGCTGTGCTCTTCCAGCACCACTGATCCAGAATCTGGTTTCCAGCATCTGCAGTCATTGTTTTTTCCACGCATTCCAGGCAATGCCCATCTCCAACAAGCAGAATCTAACTTCTGCCTCTGACATTCATGGCATTATCATCACCGAATCCCCAATCTCCAAATTTCTGGAGGTTTCCATTGACCAGAAATTGAACTGGATCAGTGATATGAACACATAAGGCTACATAAGGCAAGCTAGAGGCTAGGAATCCTGTAACAAGTAGCTTACTTCTTGGATTGTCAAAGCCAGTCCGTCATCTCTAAAGCAATAGGTCAAAAATGTGATGGTTTACACCCCACCTGCCTGGATGAGAGCAATTCCTGAAACACTCAATGAAGCTTTTGACACTAGCCAGGAGAAAGTAGCCTCCCTGATTAGCAGCACGGCAATAAATGTTCACCCCCTGCACCATGGATGCTCAGTAGCAGCAGTGTGTACCATCTACAAAATGCACTGCAGAAATTCACCAAGGCTCCTTGGTACTTTAAAAACCCATGATCATTTCCATCTGAAAGAACAAGGGCAGCAGATACAAGGGGATACCCCTACCAGCAATATCCCATCCAAACCAGTCACCATCCTGACTTTAAAATATATAGTTGTTCCTTCAGTGTCACTGGATCAAAACCCCAGAACATCCTATCTAACAGCATTCTGGATGGCCCTGAAAATTTAATCTCTAACTACGAGCTTCTCAAATGGCAATTAGAAATAGACAGTTAATCCTGGCCCACCAGCAATGACCTCATCTGATGAATTAATAATAAAGAGAAATGGAAACATAAAGTCATGAATTTGGCTTCAATAATATCCAAATTTTGAATCAATTGCCTTTTTTAAGAAAATGTTGCTTCTTCATGATTAAATCTGAGCATGTTATCAACATTTAATTCCTAACATTGCTAATGCTTAATGCTTCATCTGATCTGCTTAAAATGCATTTTCTTTAAGTCCTAAAGTGTTAACTAAAGCTTTAGCTTGGCTGAAATGTCTGAAAATTAAAGGCATTTGCTAGCAAACACTGAGAAACAAGGAGGTTAGAATAACTTCACGTTGACAATTCCTGGAACTGTAGATTTCAATATTATATACCCTGAAAGAGACAAATCTTACTCAGAAGTAAGGAAATGAGCTTAAGTTGAACAAGCCGACAATTAAAATTGCCGATTGAATAAAGATGATATTATTCTATGCCCTAGGAATATGGAAAATGACAACACATCCTGTCTTCATCAACACTAAATGTTCAGTGGCAAAACAAAGATATTTCACACACACACACACACACACACACAAGGCTGAGGGAAAATTTAAAAAAAACCTCTGCATTGTGTCATCTTCAAAGTATTTTAGTCAAGAGTCATTCATTTCAGAAAATAATGATTATTCACAAAATGCTCAAATGTTTATCCATGCCTGAAGTTGCTTTACAGACAAACTGTTGACAGAGGGATTTCTTCCTGAATCTCGCTAAATATTGATTTTATGGGACACTTGTGGTAGATCCTGATTCTTCTCTTTAAAATGTTTGGGTGGCAGCAAATGAAGACTTCTCTTATAAGAACCCTCCATTTGTGATGAGGTATTCTAGTAGCTTTCTAACTCAAAAACCTTCCTGAGAGGGGTATAAGAGGAGGTAAAAGAGAAAGAGAATGAGATCAAAGGATTGGAACATTGGAGGCTGAGATGTGACCTTATAGAGGTTGATAAAATCAAGAGGGGCATAGACAAGGTGAATAGCCAAGGTATTTTCCCTACGGTAAGGGAGTCCAAAACTAGAGGGCATAGGTTTAAAGGGAAAGATTTAAAAAGGACCTAAGGGACAGCTACTTCTTGCAGAGGGTGGTGCGTGAATGGAAGGGGAAGTGGTGGAGGCTGGTACAATTACAACATTTAAAAAGCATCTGGATGGGTAGATAAATAGGAAGAGTTTAGAGGGATATGGGCCAAATGCTGGCAAATAGGATTAGATTAATTTAGGATATCTGATTGGCATGGATGAGTTGGACTAAAGGGTCTATTTCTGTGCTCGGTGACTCTCCGATTGTTGCACCTGAGGCAGGTTACTTTTGACTATCTGTTCAAAACCCAATAACTTTAACGTACTCACAAATTGGACATGTGACCTCCCTTTGGAAATGTAGCAGTGTTTGTGTCTGCAGGCAAGCAGATTTTGTTCTTTACAAATTCAGCATTTTTCCCTGTGGTAGGGCATCTGCATTCTAACATTTTCTTTCTAAAATGTCCAAAGTACATATATAGATCCTGTCAATGATATTCAAAAATAATATTTCAACTGACACATCTTCCTGACATGATGTAAAATGTTAGCATACCAATGTCATAGAATAGAACTTTATTGTACAGAAGGATGCCATTCAATCCACCATGCCTGCATCAACTCCTGAAAGAGCTGTCCAGCTGCTCCTGTTCTCCGGCCTTACCATTATTGCACGCTAAATTCATCACTATCAAAATCTTCTGCGGATTCCACCTCCCCGACTCTCTCAGGCAGCGCATTCCAAATCCTAATAACTCCCTGACTAAAGAAGTTTTTCCTTATTTCAATCCTTGCTTTCTTTCTGGCAATCTTGAAATTGCAACCCCAAATTACTGACATACAAACTATTGGAAACAAAATATCCTTCTTTACACTCTTACTGGCTAATTTTTTAAAAATTAGTTATGCCCCATAGACCATGTAAATGTGATTGATCATATTTATCACTAAAAGTTAATAAACATGTTGCTGAAAGGTGACATCTACAGAGAGACTTGAGATTGAGAGAAAACAGCACGAATGAGGCTAGAAGTGGGAGACTCAAACATGTTTCAAGTGAAGACTGCAGTACAAATTGAACTGTGAGTAAAATTATTCATTTTGCACATAAAACAAAATATTCAGGGAATTTGGTGTACTTTCAGGAGTAAACATTGGAAGCAAGAATGTAACAAACTTATGGTACATTAATAGACACTTGAACTATCAGAAGAAACTCTACAAAATATCATAGATCAAGTAAAATCTAGAGTTTTGACTATGGATTATGTATGAACACTGAAAAGTCAAAACAATTATATTCAACAGAAGAAACAAGTGTTAAGATTGAAGCAGATATGTTATTCTGAAATAAGTTGATAGAAGACAAATATTAAAAAGAAAATGGCAGATGCAATGACAGAGTCAGAAGGAGCACAGATAGCCAGATGTAGTTTTGTGAAGTTGGAGGACATGTTAGCAATAAGAAAACTCAAGCCTCTAACAAGGAAAGGCTTAAAAAATGCATAACCTGCAGGCAGTCAATACAGGCAGACAATCCATGTAATCTTTTGTTAATTCCACTTTGGAAATAGAACTAGTCTGACTCAAGATTGGGGTACAGACAGTCTCTAACCTCACACCTTTAATGCATTGTCTGAGCTGAAATGTCACCTTTTTTTTATAAAACGTTAAGTCATCTTGAGAATGTGAATTAAAGAAAGTTCTGAGATTTACATACTGATGAACTGAAAACTGCAACCCATTCGAAAAGATGAAAGACTTAATAACAGTCTAGGTTTGTTCAATATATCATTTCAGTTGCATGACACTGAAATATTTTGCCATAAATTCTGTGCCTTATGATCCTGCTTCACAGCTACCTGATGAAGGAGCAGCGGTCTGAAAGCTAGTGCTTCCAAATAAATCTGTTGGACTGTAACCTTGTGTTGAGTGATTTTAACTTGTCCACCCTAGTCCAACACCAGCAGCTCCACATCAAGAAAAATCTCAAAAGATACTCTATTCTATCCACTTTCTGTTTGTTACAGAAGCTGGGATAATTAGAAAGATCTGCAGAAGGAAATAGAAGCCTTTGAAATATGGATGCCCACACAATTTTTGGAAATGAAAAGATAGCTGGAAATTATAAGATCTGAAAGAACTCGAAAGAGTGGTACCTGAAGAGAAAGTCAACACTTCAGCCATTTGATTACAGCTGAAAAGCTGCAGCAATCTAGAGGGCAACAGAATGAGGGAGGATCTAGGCATAGTCAGATAACACAGGTGCCACAAAGTGGTTGCAGATGAGCCACAACGGACATATGAGGATGGCGCAAGACTGTCAAATGTATCAAACCATGACAGCAGATCTCCTGTCAAAAGGAGTTACAAACAGCAACTAGAAACAGGCGTAAAGAGAGAAATAACAAAAAAGTAATTTTTATTTGCACAATATAATTATTATACCATAGTCAAGAGCCTCATATTCAGTTCTTGTTATTTCCATGATCAGGAGCCAGGTGTGGTCAATGGGAGAACACACTTTCTTCATAAACCTCAGCCAAATCAAACTGATACTTCTGTATCACTCATTTCATTAAGAACTGAACTCTTATGTGGAGCGTATTTGCTCATATGTATTTTGTACTTAGATCCTAGAATGTATTCACAGCTTATGTGGATGCTGACTACATTTTTAACTGCATTGTTAGTAAAACATAAATAATCCTGCTGAGGCAGTTCAGGTTTCAAACATGAGAGGCATTAGCCTACATTAAATGCTTTTCAAGAAAATATTTCATGAAATTCTAGAGTAAGGCTAACATAGAACATTACAGTGCAGTACAGGCCTTTCAGCTCTCAATGTTGTGCTGATCTGTGGAACCAATCTGAAGCCTATCTATCCTACACTATTCTGTTTTTTATCCATCTGTGTATTCAATGATCATTTGAATGATCGTAAAGTTGGCGAGTCTACTACTGTTGTAGACAGGGCATTCCATGCCACTACTACTCTCTGAGTAAAGAAACTATGTCTGAGATCTGTCCTACATCTATCATCCCTCAATTTAAAGCCATGTCTCTTCAGGTTAGCCATCACCGTCGGAGAAAAAAGGCTCTCACTGTCCACCCTATCTAACCCTCTGATTAGCTGATGTGTCAAAATTAAGTTGCCTCTCAACCTTCTTCTCTCTAACAAAAACAGCCTCAAGTCCCTCAGCCTTTCATCGTAAGACCTTCCCTCCATACCAGGCAACATCCTGATAAATCACCCCTGAACCGTTTCCAAAGCTTCTACATCCTTCCTATAACGCGTTGACCAGAACTGTACGCAATGCTCCAAGTGCAGCTGCACCAGAGCTTTGTACAGCTGCAACATGACCTCTTGGTTTCAAAACTCAACCTCTCTACACCATATGCCTTCTTAACAACCCTATCAACCTAGGTGGCAATTTTCAGGGATCTATGTACATGGACACCGAGATCTCTCTGCTCATTTACACTGCCAAGAATCTTATCATTAGCCCAGTACTCTTCCAAAGTGAATCACCTCACACTTTTCCACATTAAACATTTCCACATTTTCCACATTCCACATTTTCCACATTCCACATTGGGCAGCACGGTGGCACAGTTGTTAGCACTGCTGCCTCACAGCGCCAGAGACCCGGGTTCAATTCCCGCCTCAGGCGACTGACTGTGTGGAGTTTGCACGTTCTCCCCGTGTTTGCGTGGGTTTCCTCTGGGTGCTCCGGTTTCCTTCCACAGTCCAAAGATGTGCAGGTAAGGTGAATTGGCCATGCTAAATTGCCCGTAGTGTTAGGTAAGGGGTAAATGTATGGGTGGGTTGCGTGTCGGTGTTGGGCCGAAGGGCCTGTTTCCATACTGTAATGTAATCTAATCTAAACTCTGCCCGCCAGCTCTCAGCCCAGCTCTGCAGCTTATTTATGTCCCTTTGTAACCTGCAACATCCTTCAGCACGATACATAACTCCACCAACGTTAGTGTCATCTGCAAATTTACTAACCTATCCTTCCACACCTTCTTCCAGGTCATTTATAAAAATGACAAACGGCAGTGGACCCAAAACTCATCCTTGCAGAGCACCACTAGTAACTGAACTCCAGAATAAGCATTTCCCAACAAACGTCACTCTCTGTCTTCTTTCAGCTAGCCAATTTCTGATCCACCAAATCACCCTCAATCCCACACCTCTGTATTTTGTGCAATAGCCTACCACGGAGAACCTTATCAAATGCCTTACTGAAATCCATATTTACCACATCAACCACTTTACCCTCAACTACCTGTTTGGTCACCTTCTCAAAGAACTCAATAAGGTTTGTGAGGCACAAAACTGTGTTGACTATCCCTAATCAACTTAATCCTTTCTAGATGTACTTATTTCTCTGTGTTTCACCTCATTTCTTACATGTCCTGCACCGCTTGCAGTTTTGCAATTTTAAGAGGAATTATTTCATTTTTTAAAAAACTACACTCATTGTACAAATAAAAAGTTGAATTTCCTTTTGTAAGCAATGCCTTATCTTAGTCTAAGCAGAAGTGGGTATTTTCCAGGGCCCTGAGATTCAATTAATCACCACCATCATGATGGACAGAGGTTATCCGAAAGCAACATCAAGCCGAGCAAATCAATGTCATTGACCTGTTCCTGGTATCTTCAAGATGAAAAATCGCAGTGTGTAAAGTGGCAAAGTAGTACTTTCTGAAAGAAAAATCACACTACCACATAAATCAAAGAACAAGGTAAAATGTTCAATGTTGCAAGTTGCCAAGATGAAATCCAAAACCTGATTGCAGACCGGCATCTTCGATCTGCAAGTGACATTTGATTTGAGCTGATTTTGAAATCTTGGTCCTAATGCTTTCATGGAATGATCACCATTAGATTTCATAAAGGCTAGCTAAGTATACAAAAAATATATAATACTTGATGCATGTTCCCTGCCTTTCGTTAGAATTACTCACAAAAGGATTGTAGCATATTTTGGACAGGACTACCGATTTATACATTTTTAGCAGTGTACATGGAATTCCTATGAATTATTTTATTCCTTCATGGGGTATTTGCATCACTAGGAAGGACAACATTAGTTGCCCAATCCTAATTGCCCTTGAACTGAATAGTTGGTGCAGGCCATTTCAAAGTCAGCAAACCATTGTTGGTCTGAAATCACATGCAGGCAAGACCAAGTGAGGATAAAAGAGCTCCTTCCTGAACAGCATTAATGAATCAAATGGGCTTTCATGGCAATTGATGATAGTTTCAGGAGACTTCAATTCTAGATTCACCTAATTGAATTTAAATTCTATTAGTGGGATTTGAACTTTTGGCCATAGACAAGTAAACTTGGATTACCATTCTAGCAATATTACCTTTACGCTACTGTTCGACCTCAGCATGACCCTTTTTAATTTCATTCACCACTAATTTAGCACTGACGCTACTCCAATGAGGATATAGATTAGCATCTTGTATTCACATAAGTAGTAGAATTTCATTAGTGTTCAACCATGCATTGAATCTTAATTTATTTTGCTTAAGCGCGTGTTGTGTCAAGATGTTTTGAGTGATATTTCTCACCATAATTTATAAAACATGCCTCATTAACTATCTACCCCACCTCCTGACATCCCTCATATTCAATTCTCTCCCAACCTTTGGTGCGGCATGGTGGCTCTGTGGTTAGTACTGCGGACTTACAGCACAAGTGACCCAGGTTTGATTCCAGCCTTACGTGACTGTCTGTGTGGAGTTTGTATGTTCTCCCTGTGTCTATGCAGGTTTCCTTTTGCTGCTTTGGTTTCCTCCTGCAGTCCAAAGATGTGCTGGTTAGGTGGATTGGCCATGCTAAATTGTGATATGGAATAGACCAGATCCCCTCAAAGTATTTTAAGAAGGTAACCTAGACACTAACCTTTTCTTATTTTATAATTAGGTGTGAAGTAGATGTTTCAGGTATAATGCAAATGGCAAAACTACTCAGCCAAAAGCAAAACAGACTTTATTTAACAGTATTTTTGAAACACGAACAAAAAATAGCAAAATTTTGAATAACTTAACTATTGGAAAATGTACCCCTTGGCAAAAAGGTAAATTCAAACACAGATTTTACAGACAGGAGGGAACAACACCCAGACAAATTTTAGAGAAAGTCAGTTAGGAAACCTTGACTGAAGCTTGCAACCCTTCTGGTACTCACACACATTCTGGTGACTGCTGCAACTAGAAAAACCTGAACTGGGAGAACTGGCCACTCCCTTTCCATTATACAACGGTTCTTTAAAAAAACCCAAAGGCTCCCTCGACTGTTCAATGCCTATTTGGCCTTTACAAAGCCTCTTCAAAACAAAATCCAGGACAACATTGCCTTTTTTAAGTGACAGCATCATCACACTTCACCCCCTCCCCAAAAAAACCCCATCAATATACAAAGATCATTTGTTTTTAAAAACCCCTAGTCTTACACTGTTGTTACACTATAATACATATACATTAAATGTACTTGAAACATGCAAACATTCACTACTACATTCTATTTCAGTCTGTTTACTCCTGTCACCAAATGCTTTAGTCTGTTTTCATCCAAGTCGCAACAATACATCAGCAATTATGCTTTCTTGTCCTCCCATATATATATAATGTTTAAATTGAATGGCTGCAGTAATAAGCTCCATTTAAACAGTTTGGAATCTTTGTGCTTAAATTTCTCCAAAAACTTTAATGGGTTATAATCAGAATTTACAGTTGTCTCAGATTCATTCCTGGTAATATAAGTATTGAAATGTTGTAACACCAACAGCAAGCTTAAGGTCTCCTTCTCAATTGTGGCATTTTTTCTGTCGATGAAAATTCAGTTTCCTGGAGAAATATCCAATAGATCTTTCTATCTTGTTGTCATCTTGCAAAAGTACAGCACTGGCACCCACATCACTCACATTAATAGCCACCTTGTATAATTAGGTGTGGCTAATAATTGGGCAGTGGTTAAACAGCTTTCAGGTTGTCAACTGCCTTCTGACAGTCTGCCATCCACTGTAATTTCCTGCACTTCTTCAATAAGTCAGTCAGTGGAGCAGCCACACTGCTAAAATTTAGTACAAATTTCCAATAAAACCCACTCAACCCCAGGAATCGTAGTACATCTCTCTTTGTCAATGGCATGGGAAACGCCCCAATAATCTTTGCTTTCACAGTCCATTGGGCCATCTGCCCCCATGTCCAATAACATGGCCCAGGAACCTGGGCCTTGGTAAATTCACTCTTAGCCAGGTTTATCGCCAAGCCTGCCTCCCAAAGTCGATCGAATAATTCTGATAAAGGCTGCAAATGTTCCTTCTATGTGTGATTAAAAATCACCAGGTCATTGATGTAGACCACACAAGTGGGTAATCCAGAGGTGATTTATTAGTCAGTCTTTGAAATGTGGCTAGCGCATTTTTCATACCAAATAGCATGACTTTAAATTGGTATAATCCATTTGGTGTTTTGAAAGCCAAAATTATCTTCATTCTTTCAGTTAAAGGCACGTGCCAGTATCCTCTGAGTAATTCCAACATAGAAATATAAGTTGCTTGTGCCACATTTGCAATACAGTCTCCCAATTGGATACAAATCAGACTTTGTAATTGCAGTCCAAAACTGTTAGGTGCCATCTGGTTTTGGCACCATTACTATGGGTGAGCTCTAGTCACTGCAACTCACTTCGATTATGTTGTCTTGGAGCATGTGTTCATCTCCTTTTGAATCTATGCCAAATTTAGAGAGTTAAATCTATAAGGATGTTGCTTAAGTGAAACAGCATTTCCTGTATCTACATCGTTCATAACTAAATTAGTACTTCCCAGCTTATTCACACATATGTCCCCATGCAATAGTAATAATTCTTTCAGATCATTTCGATTACTCTGGAAGGTAACTCAATACTTTTTCCCAATTTTTGAGAACTTCCTCATTGTCCAATCTAATTCGAGGAACGTCCAATTCAGAATCATCTGAGCTTGGTTCTCCACTCTGTGCTGTAACCAGTAACACAATCTTCTTTCGCTTTCTATTCCTACCAAAATTTCTTTGGAGCATATTCACATGGCACACTCTGTGAGATTTCTTTCCTTTTGGAGTTTTAATCAAGTAATTCACCTTACTCAATCTCTTTTTGATTTGTTAATCAATCTTGATTTTAAAGGTTTGCCTATCACTTTATCTCCATTAGCAAAATTGCCAATTTTTAAATTCTTGTCAGCTTCCTTTTTTATGATATGCTGGGTTACATTTAAATGCTGTCAAGCCAACTCCCCAGTTCTATTTAACCGTTCCCTAACATTTGACAACTAGTCCAAAAATGGGGCCTCTAACTCACCAGTTTCTTCTTAAGAAATTTCAGTGGTTCTGCCACTTCATATGTTAAAATTAATTCAAATGGAATGAACTTGGTTGATTCATTTGGTGCATCCCTAATGGCCAAAAGTACAAATGGACTTCCTTTATCCCAATCATCTGGATAATCTTATCCATAAGCCCTTAACATTATCTTTAAAGTTTGATGCAGCCTTTCTAAAGTTCCCTGTGATTCTGGATGGTAAGCAGTGATTTAAATTGTTTTATTCCTAAGCTATCCACAACGTCCCTGAATTATTTTTAGACTAACTCTTCTACAATCCTCTGGGAAATCTAATGTACACATTCATTATTGTCAACAAATTCTGATTCCCACTATTTTGTTTTAGGTAGTGGTCCTATGCAATCAATTAAGACCCTTGTATAAGGTTCCTCAAATGCAGGAATAGGTATTAAAGGTGCTGATTTTATTACTGCCTGAGGTTTTCCAATTACATGACATGTATGACATGTCTTACAAAAGTCAACTACATCCTCATGCAGTCCAGACCAGTGAAAATGTTCTTGTATTTTGCTTTGAGTTTTTCATCCCCAAATGACCTCCTACTGGTAATTCATGAGCTATCTGTAACACTTCCTTTCGATAACCCATTGGTAATAAAACTTGATGAACTTCTGCCCATTTATTATTCATCTGAATATGTGACGGTCTCCATTTCCTCATCCTTAATTTTTACGATAGTAACATTCAGATTCTCTGTACGCTTTTCACTACAATTGCTTCAGTTTTTCATCATTCCATTGTAACTCAGCTAATTTCTCTGAACTAAAAATGTCCAATTTGTCTTACACTTGTTCTTGTTTTTTTTCTCAATCATTAAATCAAACATAATCTCTGATAATTCTACTTCAACTTCCTTATTTGTATTCTTTGATTTCTCCTCCTGTTTCAACCAGTGGCTTTGTGACCTTGTTATCACACAGTCAGAAAAAAATCCCAGAATATACTTCCTTTAATACATCAGTTGTCTGATTTTCCACTGGCCTATCAACCACAGTAGGCAGCATTCTTAGCTGTGGTCCATTTATATCACTACCATGGACAAATTGGTTTCCTGGAGCTGAGATTTTCTCTAATACCCCTACCACCACTTCTCCACTTTACACTGGACACTCCAACCTCATAATGGAGCACTTTTCGTCTCACCATGAATTCCACTTTTGCTGGCAATAGTCTTTCTGAATTATATATCTCCTCCTCTCTCAACGTCAAATATTGACATGATCCCATATCTTTTAATACTGTAACTTCTTTACCTGCTGCTCCTGGCCTGCACAGGTAAACCTTGCCTTCACAAGTAAATGCTTTAAGAAGATCTGGCACTTCTTTCTCAACCAACCTCTGACCAGATTGTACATTCTGGTGCCATTGTTCAACCTCCACTGTGCTTTCCTTTATCACTTTAACAAAATTCACTGGCTTATCCTGCTTTCCTTCATCTTTCTTCCCAGGGTTTTTTCTAAATCTTCAACACTGTGATTTCATGTGGCCTACTTTATTGCAGTGAAAACACCTGAGCTTTTTAATTTCTTTTTCCCCTCATAGGTTCATTTTTACTTTGTGGTAAGCTATCTTAGTCTTCAGTGAGATCTACTTTTCCCTTACCACCTGAGGATTTCTCTTTTCCCCAATTTCTATCCCATACGGATTGAAATTGATGTCGGAAGCCGAACTTTGATATATTAACTAACTCATAATCATCAGCCATTTCAGCTGCTAATCTTGTCATTTCAACTCTCTGCTCTTCCATGTGTTCTCACTACTTTGGGAGTGAATTTTTGGACTCCTCCAAAACAATCATCTCTCTAAGAGTGTCATATGTTTGATCTATTGTTAAAGCCCTTATCCACCTATCAAGATTACTTTATTTGATCCTTTCAAAATCAACATACATTTGACCAGGGTCCCTCCTTAGATCCCTGAAGCATTTTCTGTAGGCCTTTGGCAGCAATTCATATGTACGTAAGATGGCTTTCTTTGTTTCCTCATACTCCCTAGATACCTCACTTGAGAGTGATGCAAATACCTCACTAGTTCTACCTATCAACTTTGTTTGGATCAACAAAATCCGCATGGTTACCGGATACTTCATTTGTTAGCTACTTCCTCAAAAGAGATGAAAAAGACTTCTACATCCTTCTCATTAAACTTAGGCAATGCTTGCACATAATTAAATAGATCCCCACCAGACCTTTGGCTACGTTGGGTTTGCTCATCCTCACTATCCTCCTCACTAAGCCTATCTACGACCTTCACCATCATCCATTCAAGTCAACTTTCTTGCCTAATTGCCGACCTCTAAAGTTCAAACTCTCTCTTTTACTCCATTTGTTCTGCTAGTGCCTTCCTTTCCTTTTCTTTTTCTCTGCCAGGGTGATTCTTTCTTTTGTTTTATTTTCTGCCAGGGTAACTCTTTCATTTTCCCTTTCCACTGCTTTTAGCTATAATTCAAACTATTTCAGTTTCTTTTTAAGTTCAACCTGCTTCATCTGCAATTGAATTCTAACCATTTCCAAAGATTCTGATTGCATTGCCAACAAATTTAAATGTCAACTATTGCTGTAATTACCTCTCCTTTTATCACAAAGGCAACCCCAACTCCAGCTTGTCTGCCAATTCCAACAGCTTTGCCTTGCTCACTTTTGTCAAGCCCCTGAAGTCACTTCTTCCACCCCTGAAAACTCTCAGTGACCAACCAAATACAACACCAGAAACAAAAGACACTAACACCTACTACTTGCCGCCTTTGAGTCCAACAACTCTAAGCACCATTTGGAATTACAGAATGATCCTGATAGGAGCCCCAGTCTGTTATGGACCAGGCCAGAAGCCTCTCAAAATATTTTAAGAAGGTAGCCTGGACCTTAACTCGTTCCTATTTTAAATGTAGATGTGCAGTGGGTGTTCCAGATGTGATGCATATGGGCAAAGCACTCAGCTTGAAACAAAACAGAATTTGTTTAAACACTACAGTTGAAACATGAACTAAAGAAAGTGGAATTTAGAATAACTTAATTATTGGAAAACTTAACTAACCTGATAAAGCAATTTAACTAGTCAACAGTTCCAATCCAGTCGAATCCTAGAAACACACTCCTTGGCAAAAAAGTAAATTCTTACAGGAAAAAGGAACAACATCCAGAGAGATTTAGAGGAAGTCAGTTGGGAATCCTTTACTAAAGCTTGCAACACTTCTGGTACTCACATATCTAGTGACTGCTACAGCTAAAAACACATTAGAAAAACCTGAACTGGGAGATCTGGCCACTTTCTTTCCACTGTACAATTGTTTTATGGAAAAAAGGTCCTTAGACTCCTTGACACCTGTACGGCTTTACAACCATTTTTCAAAAAGAAGGACAAAATAGTCTTTTTAAAGTGACTGCATTATCACAATTGTCCACAGTGTCCAGGATTGTGCAGGCTAGGTGGTTTAGCCATGGGAGATGAAGGGTTACAGGGATAAGATTTGGGGATGGGTCTGGGTGAGATGTTCTTCGGAGTGTTGGTCCGGATTCAATGGACTGAATGGCCTGCTTCCACATGGCGGAGATTCTGTGACTTTCATCACACTTCGTTCGAGGAGCAACTTGCCACTTAATGGATATTGTCTGAAAGTCCGGCATTCCTGGTACTGCAGCATATTTAAAAGACTGCTGTCCGTACACGATCAAATGAATGGAATCTGAACATGTCAAAAAAGGGGAAGATACTACCACAATTTTCTAACAGGGATGTTGAAGGTCAGAATGAGAGGATGGTGTAAAGGAAAACAGTCCTCCTTCAGAAGAAATGGCAAAGGACACCATGCTACTGGAACCCTGGCAGCTTAGTCCGAGGTCACCACCCAGTTCAGTGC
Source organism: Chiloscyllium plagiosum (assembly GCF_004010195.1). Taxonomy (NCBI): domain Eukaryota; kingdom Metazoa; phylum Chordata; class Chondrichthyes; order Orectolobiformes; family Hemiscylliidae; genus Chiloscyllium; species Chiloscyllium plagiosum. The sequence continues at coordinate 75,387,952 of NC_057713.1, forward strand.
CATCACAAAGCGGCAGAAGAATGGTCACTCATGACATATGAAGGTATATGACCTTAACTGCTCTGTCAGCGTAAATGACACACTTCTTTTTGCTATTTCACATTCACTCTACCTCTGCCTTTGCACCCATTTCCCATCAAATTTCATGCTCTATCACCCTCACTATTGCCTACTACATCTTCTCCACTCACTCTCATCATCTCCTATATCACTAACCTGCATTCCCTCTGTATTGCCTACTCTCTCTCATCTAGATAACTCATGATCTTTCAACCATTGCGTCAGTGCTAATGGCCATGCCACTCCTTATAACTTCATTACATTCTTCCCTTCCTTTCATTTCAGAAGAAGACAGCTCACAATTTGGCAGAAAAGGCCCAGAAAATTGGGAATGTTACTGGACATGTGATTCCTCACCTGGGGAGAACCAAAACTGCTCCTGTGGGGGATGCTAAGGCAATCATGTCCCAACTGAGTGGCTACCACTCTGCATGCCTCTGTAACTCTCACATGAACCCACTGTCAACATCATACATTGCAAACAATTTCTAACCAATGGCTGCAATGCCTTCCCTCGCTCTTTCATCTTCTGGTACTACTACTGGGAGAAACAATAGGCTCTGCCAAACTCTGATGATGAGAATACTGAGTCTTCAGAGGAAGCATGAACAAGTTGCCCTCCTGCAAACCCCCACCAGCACAAGTACTGACACCTCAGTGGAAAGGTCAGCATTGGAAAGTGTGGGCTCACAAGCTGGTAATCACATCGCCACAGCTGGCTGAGGAAGAAACTCCCCAGGCTGCTGGCACTTGGAGGACTGTCAGAGACTGCACAATTTCTCAGCTGCAGGCAATAGACCACTTTATTGAGTCAACAATCAAGGATTTTGTCCATATGCACAGAGAGAAACAGAAGTGGCGGACAAGAATACAGAAGGTAATAGTCCGCATTGCCCAGAAGTGCGGTAGTGTAGCTATGCACTGGGGATCCACCTTCCAAAAGCAAGTCATCATCTGTCTGCTTCCAAGGTCAGGTGGTCAGCTGCCATAGAGAGTCAGGCCCAGTACATTAGGGGGCAGCATTGCATAATCCAGCCATTGGTCCTCAGGCATGAAAAATGAGCCACAGGGACACTAGGAAACCTGATGAGCACTCCAGCTACCCCTTCATCACAAGAGGCAGATTTTATGCATACTTTTGACATTTCAACCAATTTATTTATTAAAAATACTTTCCCCAAGTGTCCATGTCAGTGAGGTGGACAAAATATTCCTTGTTAAAAATAACATGTGAGCATTTCCAAAATTCTCAAGCTATTTGCTCTCTACAGAATAAATTTAATCTGGATGGACCTGAACATATCCTTTGAGTGACCAAATTAGACAGCTCTGGAGATCATGTGCTGAGATCCCTGACTGATGCATTTACATCTCCTAAACACATTCCCAACAGTCCAGACTGACCACAATGGAGCAAAAGACTGACCGTAACCCATTTCCTAGACAGCAGAGGCTCTCTGACCGTGAACACACTGACCGGATGCATGATCATGGACTGGTGTCGAAGGCTGTCCTTGAGCTTAGTCAAAAGGAAAAATGAAGCATACAGCAGGTCTACGCAGCTACAAACTGACAAAGACCTTGAGGAGTATAGAAAAATTTGTAAGGAAGGCTAAAAGGGGCTATAAAATGTCTTTAGCAAACAGGGGCAAGGACAATCCCAAGGCTTTTAATGCATATGTTAGAAGAAAGAGGGTAGCAAGGGAAAGAGTAGGCCCACTCAACGACAAAGGAGGAAGTTATGCATGGACCACAAGAAGTGGGAGAGGTCCTCAATGAGTACTCGTATTGGTATTTACCTAATGCTGAGGTGAGGGATGAGTGTGTGAATACCCAGAAAATGTCAATATATTGAAGGAGGAAGTTTTGGGTATCCTAAATTGCAATAAAATAGACAAATCCCCAGGTTACTGCAAGAGGCAAGGGAAGAAATAGCTAGGACATTAGCAGATATCTTCACATCCTCTTTGGTCACAGGTCAGGTTCCAGAGGACTGGTAATCAATGTTGTTCCCTTGTTTAAGAAAGGAAGCAGGGAAAATCCAGGAGATTATCAGCCTTATATCTGTGGTGGGGAAGCTCTGAAAAGATACTGAGGGACAAGATAACTGCACATTTGGAAGAAAATGAACTAGTTAGTGACAGGCAGCATGGTTTCGCATAGGGAACGTCATGTCTCACCAACCTGATTTAATTCTTTGAAGGGCGACAAAGGTATGTAGTTTATATGGACTACATTTGATAAGGCATTTGATAAATTCACACATAGCAGATTGGTATAAAAACTAAAACCATATGGGATTTGAGATGGGCTGGCTAAATGAATACAAAACTGGTTTGGTCAGTGAAGACAGATGGTAGCGGTGGAAGGACGTTTTTCAGAATGGAGACCAGTAACTAGTGGTGCTTGAGAAGGTGTTATGTCCTCTGTTGTTTGTAGCATATAGAGTCATAGTGATGTACAGCATAGAAACAGACCCTTCTGTCCAACCGGTCCATGCCGACCAGATATCCCAACCCAATCTAGTTCCACCTGACAGCACCCGACCCTCCAAACCCTTCCTATTCATATACCCATCCAAATGCTTCTTAAATATTGCAATTGTACTAGCCTCCACCACTTCCTCTGGCAACTCATTCCATTCAAGTACCACCCTCTGAATGAAAAAGTTGCCTCTTAGGTCTCTTTTATATCATTCCCCTCTCACCCTACACCTATGCCCTCTAGTTCTGGACTCCCCCACCCCAGGGAAAAGACTTTGCCTATTTACCCTATCCATGCCCCGCATAATTTTGTAAACCTCTATAAGGTCACCCCTCAGCCTCCAACGCTCCAGGGAAATCAGCCCCAGCCTGTTCAGCCTCTCTCTGTAGCTCAAATCCTCCAACCCTGGCAACATCCTTGTAAGTCTTTTCTGAAAACTTTCAAGTTTCACAACATCTTTCCGATAGGAAGGAGACCAGAATTGCATGCAATATTCCAACAATGGCCTAACCAATGTCCTGTACAGCCACAACATGACCTCCCAACTTTTATGACCAATAAAGGAAAGCATACCAAACGCCTTCTTCACAATCCTACCTACCTGCGACTCCACTTTCAAGGAGCTATGAACCTGCAACTCCATGGTCTCTTTATTCAACAACACTCCCTAGGACCTTGCCATTAAGTGCATAAGTCCTGCCAAGATTTGCTTTCCCAAAATGCAGCACCTCACATTTATCTGAATTAAACTCCATCTGCCACTTCTCAGCCCACTGGCCCATCGTGTCAAGATCTCATTGTAAACTAAGGTGACCTTCTTTGCTGTCCACTATACCTCCAATTTTGGTGTCATCAGCAAAATTACTGACTATACGTCTTATGCTCACATACAAATCATTTATTTAAATGATGAAAAGTGGTGGACCCAGCACCGATCCTTGTGGCACTCCACTGGTTACAGGCCCCCAGTCTGAATAACAACCCTCCACAACCACCCTCTTTCTTCTACCTTTGAGACAGTTCTGTATCCAAATGGCGAGGTCTTCTTGTATTCTAACTTTGCTCACCAGTCTCCGATGGGGAACCTTGTCGAACGCCTTACTGAAGTCCATATACATCACATCTACCGCTCTGCCCTCATCAATCCTCTTTGTTACTTCTTCAAAAAACTCAATCAAGTTTGTGAGACATGATTTCCCATGCACAAAGCCATATTGACAATCCCTAATCAATCCTTGCCTTTCCAAATACATGTACATCCTGTCCCTCAGGATTCCCTCCAACAACTTGCCCACTACCAATGTCAGGCTCACTGGTCTATTGTTCCCTGGCTTGTCCTTACCACCTTTCTTAAACGATGGCATCACGTTAGCCAACCTCCAATCTTCTGTTACCTCACCTGTGACTATCGATGATTCAAATATCTCAGTAAGAGGTCCAACAGTCACTTCCCTCGCTTCCCACAGAGTTCTAGGGTATACCTGATCAGGTCCTAGGGATTTCAACACATCCAGCACTTCTTCCTCTGTAATATGGACATTTTTCAAGATGTCACCACCTGTTTCCCTACATTCTATATCTTCCATGTCTTTTTCCACAGTAAATACTGATGCAAAATATTCGCTTAGCATCTGCCCCATCTCCTGTGTCTCCACGCAAAGGCCGTCTTGCTGGTCTTTGAGGGGCCTTATTCTCTCCCTAATTACCCTTTTGTCCTTAATGAATTTGTAAAAACCCTTTGGATTCTCCTTAACTCGATTTGCCAAAGCTATCTCATGTCCCCTTTTTGCCCTCCTGATTTCTCACGTAAGTACACTCCTACTTTCTTTATACTCTTCTAAGGATTCACTCGATCTATCCTGTCTATACCTGACATACGCTTCCTTCTTTTTCTTCACCAAACCCTCAATTTCTTTAGTCATCCAGCATTCCCTATACTTACTAGCCTTTCCTTTCATCCTAACAGGAATATACTTTCTCTGGATTCTCGTTATCTCATTTCTGAAGGCTTCCCATTTTCCAGCCATCCCTTTACCTGCAAACATCTGCGCCCAATCAGCTTTTGAATGTTCTTGCCTAATGCCATCAAAATTGGTCTTCCTCCAATTTAGAACTTCAACTTTTAGGTTTGGTCTGTCCTTTTCCATCATTATTTTAAAACAAATAGAATTATGGTCGCTGGCCCCAAAGTGCTCCCCAACTGACATCTCAGTTACCTGCCCTGCCTTATTTCCCAAGAGTAGGTCAAATTTTACACCTTCTTTAGTAGATACATCCACATACTGAATCAGAAAATTGTCTTGTACACACTTAACAAAATTCCTCTCCATCTAACCCCTTAACACTATGGCAGTCCCAGTCCCATATATAAATGATCTGGAGGAAAATGTGGGTTGTCTGATTAGTAAGTTTGCAGATGACATGAAGATTGGTGGAGTTGTTGATAGCGCTGATGATTGTGAAAGGAAATAATAAGATATAGATAGATTGAAGACTTGGGCACAGAAACGGCAGATGGAGTTCAATCCAGACAAATACGAGGTGATGCATTTTGGAGGATCAGATTTAGATATGAATTATACTGTAAATGGCCGAACATTGAGGAATGTTAATACACAGACGGATCTCGGTGTTCAGGTCCACAGTTCCCTAAAAGTGGCAACACATGTGGTCAAGGTGAATAAGAAGGCATGTGGCATGCTTATCTTCATCGGCCAGGACATGGAGTACAAGAGTTGGCAAACTATGTTGCAGTTGTATAAAGCCCTTATTAGACCTCACTCGGCACACAATAGCCCATTGTGCAGTTTTGGTTGCCACATGACCAGAAGGATGTGGAAGCTTTGGAGAGAATGCAGAGAAGGTTCACTGGGATGTTGCCTGGCCTAAAGGGCATTGACTATGAGGAAAGATTAAAAAGACTAGGATTGTTTTCACTGGAAAGATGGAGGCTGAGAGGAGACCTGGTAGGGGTCTACAAAATTATGAGAGGCACAGAAAGGGTGGATAGTAGGAGGCTTTTTCCCAGGGTTGAAGTTCCAATTACAAGTTCAAGGTGAGAGGAACGTTGAAGTGAGATGTGCAAGGGAGGTTTTTCATGCATAAAGTGATAGGAGCCTGGAACGCACTGCCAGAAGAGTTGGTGACAGCAGGCATGTTGGTGGCATTTGAGAGGTATCTGTTTACATGAATAGGGAAAGAATAGAGGGACATGGACCAAATAAGGGCAGAAGGTTTGTTTTTAGTTTAATTAGAACATGATGATTAGCACAGGCTTGAAGGCCAAAGGGCCTGTTCCTGTGCTGTACTTCTCTTTTATTCTCTTTTGTTACAGAGTTATAGAGTCATAGAGATGTACGGCATGGAAACAGACCCTTTGGTCCAGCTCATCCATGCTGACTAAGTATCCGACTCTAAGCTAGTCCCACTTGCCAGCGCTCGGTCCATTACCCTCTATACACGACCTATTCATATACCCATCCAAATACCTTTTAAATACCACCCTCTGTGTGAAAATGTTGCCCTTAGGGCACTTTTAAATTTTTCCACTTTCACCCTAAACCCTCTAGTTCTGGACTCCCCCACCCCAGAGAAAACACCTTGTCTATTTACCCTATCCATGCCCCTCATGATTTTATAAACCTCAATAAGGTCACCCCTCAGCATGCAACATTCCAGGGAAAATCACCCCAGCCTATTCAACCTCTCCCTATAGCTCAAATCCTCCAGCTCTGGCAAACTCTTTTTGGAACCCTTTCAAGTTCCACAACATCCTTCTGATAGGAGGTAGACCAGAATTGTACACAATTTTCCAAAAGTGGCCTAACCAATATCCTGTACAGCTGCAACATGACCTCCCAACTCCTATACTCAATGCTCTTGCAACATGACCTCCCAACTCCTATACTCAATGCTCTAACCAATAAAGGAAAGCCTACCAAACGCCTTCTCCACTATCCTATCTACCTGTGATTCTACTTTCAAGAAGATATGAACCTGCACTCCAAGGTCTCTTTGTTCAGCAACACTCCCGAGGACCTTACCATTAAGTGTTTAAGTCTTACTCTGATTTGCCTTTCCAAAATGCAGCAACTCACATTTATCTAAATTAAACTCCATCTGCCACTCCTCAGTCCATTGGCCCATCTGATCAAGATCTCATTGTATTCTGAGGTAACTTTCTTCACAATCCACTACACCTCCAATTTTGGTGTCATCTGCAAAAGTACTAATTATACCTCCTATGTTCACATCCAAACCAATTATATAAATGGTGAAAAACAGTGGACCCAGCACTGATCCTTATGGCACACCACTGGTCACAGATCTCCAGTCTGAAAGGCAACCCTTCACGACCAGCCTCTGTCTTCTATGAGCCAGTTCTGTATCCAAATGGCTAGTTTTCCTTGTATTCCATGAGACCTAACCTTGCTAACCAGTCTCCCATGGGGAATCTTGCCGAATGCCTTACTAAAGTCCATATAGATCACATCTACTGCTCTTCCCTCCGCTTTGTTACCTCTTCAAAAAACTCAATCAATTTCATGAGACATGGTTTCCCAAGCACAAAGCCATGTTAACTATTCCTAATCTGTCCTTGCTTTTCCAATTACATGTACATCCTTTCCCTCAGCATTCTCACCAATAACTTGCCCACCACTGGTGTCAGGCTCACCAGTCTATAGTTCCCTGGTTTTTCCTTAAATCTTTCTTAAATGGTGGCACCACATTAGCCAACCTCCAGTTTTTTGATACCTCATCTGTGACTATTGATGATACAAATATCTCAGCAAGTGGTCTAGCAATCACTTCCTTAGCTTCCCACAGAGTTCTAGGTTACACCTGATTGGGTCATGGGGATTTATGCATTTCAAGACATCCAGCACTTCCTCCTCTGTGAAATGGCCATTTTTCAAGATGCCACCATCTATTTCCTCACATTCTACATCTTTCACATCCTTTTCCACAGTAAACATTGATGCAAAATACTCATTTATTATCTCCTGCGTCTCCACACATAGGCTGCTTTGCTGATCTTTGAGGTACCCTATTCTCTCCCTAGTTACCCTTTTGTCCTTAATGTATTTATAGAATGCCTTTGAATTATCTTTAACCCTATTTGCCACAGCTATCTCATGTCCCTTATTTGCCCTCCTGATATTTGTTCTTTGACTTACTCTGCTGGGTCGCCCTGACAGAAGGGTATCTCCATGGACTTCAATGAGCTTAATCTCCCTAAGACTTTGAGATATGACTACCTACTTGCTGCAGATAAAGTGTGTTTGCAGTATACGTTTTTGGCACATGGTGCACTGTGAGATTGAAGTAGTACACTGTTATACAGCAAAATGTCTGCCCCTTGACTGAAGACTGCTGTCCAGTAAGGCAAGCTGTCTGATTGGAGGAGAAAGTGAGGTCTGCAGACGCTGGAGATCAAAGCTGAAACTTTATTGCTGGAACAGCACAGCAGGTCAGGCAGCATCTAGGGAACAGAAGATTCGACGTTTCGGGCACATGCCCTTCTTCAGGAAGCTGTCTGATTGAGTGACTTGGCACAGCAAGGCAAGGCCATGATGCTGTGAATATACAGGTAGGCACTAAGTGAGAAAGTGCTCAGAGAGCAAGTCTGAGGCTAAGGTCCAAAAGCATGTCTATTGGCCTGGTATGCACAAGGATGAAGTTATGCATGTCATTCATGCCAAATGGTAGGTAAGTCACAGGCAGTAATAAAACCAGCACCTTTGTTGCCAATTCCCACATTCAAAGAACTTTTCACGTGGGTTATAATTGATTTTTAGATTTTTTTTTTTAGATTACTTTCAATGTGGAAACAGGCCCTTCGGCACAACAAGTCCACACCGCCCCGCCGAAGCGCAACCCACCCATACCCCTACATTTACCCCTTACCTAACACTATGGGCAATTTAGCATGGCCAATTCACCTGACCTGCACATCTTTGTGACTGTGGGAGGAAACCGGAGCACCCGGAGGAAACCCACGCAGACACGGGGAGAACGTGCAAACTCCACACAGTCAGTCGCCTGAGGCGGGTATTGAACCCGGGTCTCTGGCGCTGTGAGGCAGCAGTGCTAACCACTGTGCCACCGTGCCGCCCACAAAAGTGGGAACCAACACTTGCTAACCATAATGGATGTGTCTACCAGATTTCTGGAGGCAATTCCATTACACAGTATTTAAGGCTAAAAGGGTGGTAAAGGAATTGGTAGCTTTCTTCACACGGTATAGACTATTCAGAGAGATTCAGTCAGACTAAGGGTCTAATTGTACTGCTGAGCTGCTTGAACAAGTCATGGATAGCTTAGGCATACAGCACTTTAAATCAAGTGTGTATCATCATGAATTCCAGGGAGCTTTGGAAAGGTGGCATCAGACCCTGAAGACCAGGTTAAGAGTGTACTGTCAGGACTACCCAAGTGATTGGGATAAACATATTCCTTTTGATTGTTTGCCATTAGAGATGCCCCAATTAGATCTACTTAGTTTACTCCCTTTGAGTTAATATTCAGACATGAAGTGAGAGGCTTTTTTAAATTAATTAAAGAGAAATTGACAGGACTGAAGTCGGAGATCTCACACTTAGATTATGTGAGGGAGAGATTAAATCGGGTAGGTGAGTTAGCTAAACAGCAGCTGAAGAGGACACAGCATAGAATGAAACAGGTGGCAGATAAAAACTCTGAAATTTGTATGTATTAGTATTGTTACCAGTGGTAGGAGATCCTGCAAAGCCAGGTTAAGTGGTCCCTATCCAATTGAAAAAAAGTTGAGTCCAGTGAATTATCTAGTAAAGATGCTAGATAGGAGAAAATGGTATTGGGTATGTCATGTGAATATGTTGAGAATTTATAATAGAGAGAGTTTCCAACTGCCAGCAAAACATTCTCTATCAAAGGTACCTTTTTTATGTGAAACATGTTTGCAACAAAAGACCGAAGATGACCCAAGGAGTTCTTCAGCTGAAAAAAGGACACCAACAACGACAGCCGCTGGGTGGTTTTGAAAATCAAGTTGATGTAATTTTAATAGGGACCCTTATTGGATCAGTATATTGTGATAGAGTTGAAGGTGGATAACAAACCTTTAAGAGGAAGGATGCTTAGAGTTGTAAATAGTTGTTGTTTAATGTTCACTTTTAGATTAAAAGCATAAAATTGAGATCTTTTTCTTTAGGAATTTGGGGAGTTCTCTATCAATCATACTTTAACAGGTTATGAGGTGAGTTGAGCTTTTCTGTGTGTTTGGTTTAATTAGCAGAAGGGTTTATTGCCATGTTGAAACAGTGTGAAACTGCAGCATGGTCTCATGCCTGAGTTAGGTCCCTGAGTAACATATATTTATAGCAGCCTTTCAATGCTAGTTACCAGTGTGCCCTGTAGTACAAACCTCTGCTTCCTAAGCAGCCTTCATGTGGATCAGAGAGGTGCCACATTGGTCTTGGGGGTTTGGCAAGTATCAGATAATAATGTCTGTGGCCGAGGGTCATCTGCAGATGGTGTCAATGGGTCATGCCCTGAGATTACATTTGGTGCTGAGCAACATGGAGGCAATGGCAAACTGAAGTCTTCAGGTACCTGCTCTGACTTCCATTTGGAGAATTCCTAACTTCTATCCTGTTTGACGCATTTGGTCAAAGAGGAGGTTGAATATTCATGAAATGAGTTATGTCATTAATAAAATATTCAACAAACACTAATCCCTTTTAATTGGCAACTCACTGCTGCCTAGGAAGAAACTCATCTCACTGCTTGGCAAGAACATAAATGCTGTGAGAAATAGGCCTCGCTGGACTTCTCATCCGATTCTGCCACAAATCTAACCATAGCCCATGTTGTTCAGACCCCTATAAGATTCCACACATGGTATAATTTCAGGGTCTAAATTTCTGTGCCAATTTTTTCAAAAGTGTGGTGCTAATTCAGAATAAACGAATCTTCCAACATGAGAAAAAGCCACCCTGTAAAACTGCATGTGTGGCTTTTTGAAAGAGCTAAAGAGTTAAACATTCGATTATATTCTTCACATCATTAAGCAAGTTGGTGAATTAAACTTATGGCTAGCTATAGCAGTTTAAGTTAATTTCTTGGGATCTGAGAGGGCATCTTGTTTTTTACAATGTCTTGCAGTGCTACTAATTGAAAATAGTCTGATTGAAGATTAGAATTAGTTTCCTGATTAGAATATTCTACAGAATGGTGATTACAGCTAAAATGTCATCATCAGCACTGTGTCCACTCTCCAGCGTCATGCTGTAACAAATAATAGCAATTACAGTTTTGGGTTAAGAAGTTTGTTTCAAACCAAGCATTTTGTTGAGCTATCTTTGAAAGGCTGTTGTGCATCTGGACAAATATTGGGAATCTGATATTTCCCCCTCACTGGCAATATAATGGCACAGCAGCCACGCAGCTGCTGGCACACAGCCACCATGGCTGATAGTCCCCTGCACATATTCTCTCATCCTAGTTGCTGTTTAATTACCAGATTACACAGTTTACCTGTTCTTCACTATGTATCATTTAAATACTCTTTCAGAGCCATTACTACACCATTCCAATACCCAGAAGATACCCATATCTAGTAATTGTCCAGTATGAGAAGATCACATACAGGCAACCAATGAAACAATTCCAAGAATGAGCTATTATGTCTCCAAGTCTTAGGGGGATTGTCCTCAATGAATAATGTTCAATGAGAAATATGATTATTGGTTGTTGTGTGACACCAGATATATAGGTTTTTTTCCCAAGAGTTATGGATTATATAAAACAACATATCCCTTCAGCCAACAAACAAAATACTGACTATACACAACTAGTTTGCAAAACTCATAATACTGTGTTCAACACAGGATGTGATTGGACACTGTTTGCAAAATGTCCAAGTATGTAAGGAATTAAACAATTGGCAACCAATTGAACATGCACAACTTAACAAAATAGATGGCAGCTATTCATAGGTTCACGTCTTTTGGGAATGCTTGAACCAATCATGGTCAAACCATTAACATTCAAATGAAGGTTGGCAGTTAACTGTTGGTTATCGTTCACTCAGGCATTTTGCATGGCAATACCTTTACCAATCAGAGTTCACTTATCAACAGGTCAGCACTCTCCCTGCATACAGAATAAATATGTTTTGGTCTTACTTTGGGGATTTTTACAAATTGTCTTGATGAGCTGATAAGGCAATCTTTGACAAAATTAGGAAGACTCAGTATCAAAGAGTTCGTCAAAGGCAAATCATCTTCAAGTAATTTCTTGGAATTCTTCGAAGGAGTATATATGCTATAGCTAAAGGGAAGCCTGTAAATGTTCCATGATAGTATTTCTGGAAGATATTTGACAAGGTTTCATGTTAAATGTTTTTGCAGAATGTAAAAGTTTGTGGTTTAGAGGGTAACTTAATAGCATTAGAGAATTAGTCAGCCTGCAGGAAACAGAGCTTGGATAAAGGGGTCCCAATCTGTTTATTAAATGTGATGAGTAGAGGCCCACATGGTCTGTGCTGGGTCCTCAACTGTTAATAAGTTAAAACTCTTCTTTAGATGATGGGAACAAGGAATGATAGCTAAATTTTCAGATAACACCAGGACAGATAGAAAAAAATTGTAAAGAACAGAAAGTGTAGATAGGTATAGGTAGGTTGAATGAGTAGGCAAAAATCTGAGAGATGGAATATAATGTGTTCAGCTTAGCCAGAAGAATAAAAAGAAGAATATTCCTTAAATGGAGAGCAATTGCAAAATTGAGATACAAAACATCTAGGGATTCTAGTGCATATATTGCAAAGATTAGTATGCAATTACAGCAAGTAACCAAGAAGGTTAGTGGAGTGCTATTTTTGATACAAGAGGATTTGAAACCACAAGTATCTATGTTATGCTTCAGTTATGCAGAGTATTAGTGAGACCACAACTACACACTGTGTGCAGTTCTGGTTGTTTATCTAAGGAAGGATTTGAATACCTCAAATGAATGTGTTGTCTTATGAGTAAAGGTTTGACAGACTGGAATTGTTTCCATTGGAGTCCATAAGAGGGAGAGACTTGATTGAGTTGTTTAATATCCTGAATGATCTTGACGAGATGGACATCCTCTGTGGGTCAGTCCAGAACTAAGGGGTCACCTTTTCAGGACTGAGTTCTAACTTTTCTCTGAGGGTCGTGTGATTTCAGAATCTGCATCAGAAGGTGTTGGAGGAAGGGTCTTTGAATATTTTTAAGATGAGGTGAATAGGTCTTGTTTAAGCAAGGGCATCAAGGGTTATTGTAATTGTCAATGTGGAAATTGAAATGCAAATCAACCATAACCCTATTGAATGGAAGAGCAGGTTCAGTGAGCCACCTCATCCTAGTTCCAAACTTTCAGCTCAGCACTGTCCCCATGACTTGTCCGCACTTGTCCTACCTGCCTATCTTCTTTTCCACCTATCCACTCCACCCTCTCCTCCCTGACCCATCACCTTCATCCCCTCGCCCACTCACCCATTGTACTCTATGCTACTTTCTCCCCACCCCCACCCTCCTCTAGCTTATCTCTCCACGCTTCAGGCTCACTGCCTTTATTCCTGATGAAGGGCTTCTGTCGATTTCGCTGCTCCTTGGATACTGCCTGAACTGCTGTGCTCTTCCAGCACCACTAATCCAGAATCAGTGAGGCAAATGTCCTTCTTCTGCTCCTAGAAACATAGAAATGTAGAAAATAGGTGCAGGAGTAGGTAATTTGGCCCTTTTAGCCTGTATCATGGCTGATCATACAATTTCAGTATCCTACTCCCGCTTTCTCTCCATACCTTTTGATTCTTTTAGCTGCAAGGACCATGTTCAGCTCCTTCTTGAATATATCTAACAACCCAGGCCCACTGTGGAAGAGAATTCCATAGGCTCACAACTCTCTGAGTGAAGGACGTCTTTTTCACCTTAGTCTTGAATGGCGTACCTCTTACTCTTGGATTGTGGTTCCTAATTCTGGTATTCCCCACCATGGGGAACATTCTTTCCACATCTAGTCCCAACAGGATTTTATATGTTTCTATGAGGTCTCCCCTCATTCTTCTAAATTCCAGTGAGTACAAGCCCAGTCAAATCAAATTTCCACATATGTCAGTTCTGCCATTTCAGGAATTAGACTGGTGAACTTTTGCTCAATAGCAAGAATGTCCTTCCTTGGAATGGAGACCAAAACTGCACACAATGCTCAAGGTTTGGCCTCACCAAGGCCTCGTATAATTGCAGTAAGACATCCTTACTCCAATACTCAAATCCTCTCACTATGAAGGAGAACATGCCATTAGCTTTCCTCTCTGTCTGCTGCACCTGCATGCCAACCTTCAGCGACTGTTGCACCATGACACTCAGGTCTCATTGTATCTCACCTTTTCCTAAACTGCCACCATTCAGATATTTCCTATATTCATTGAATGTGTCTTTTTGAAGCAACACTCACGATCAGCAGCTTTTGTTTTATTCCTTCATAGAATCTGGCTGTTGCAGGATAGGTCAGCATTTATTGCCCATTTTTAATTGCCCGGAACATAGGAAAGATCATGGAGCCACTTGTAGAACAGACCAGCTAAGTACAGCATATTTCCCTCCTTCTAGGATATTAGTATTTTGCTGCTGCTGACAATAAAGAGCAGTTGAATGATTGCCATTAGGTTGGCTTTCTTTTCCGTTTGTTTTGATTAAATTCGAATTTCACCATCTGCTGTAGTGGGATTCAAACCATGTCCCCAGAACATTACCCAGGGATTCTGGATTACGAGTCCATTGATGTTACTACCACACCACCATCACCCTGAAATACTACCAAATAACTCTCTATGTGGTGCTGGAAAAGAGCAGCAGGTCAGGCAGCATCCGAGGAGCAGGAGAATCGACGTTTCGGGCATAAACCCTTCTTCAGGAAGAAGGGCTTATGCCCGAAACGTCGATTCTCCTGCTCCTCGGATGCTGCCTGGCCTGCTGCGTTTTTCCAGCACCACACTTTTCAACTCTGGTCTCCAGCATCTGCAGTCCTCACTTTCTCCCAAATAACTCTCTATACTTGGATATGCTTGCTTGCAGAAGTACAGATACAGAATACAGATTCTTCAATGGGTTCAACAGCTAATTGCATTGTTTGAGCCATAACATCTGGAGGATAGTGGGCTAGTGTAGGTTAGGTGGGCTTGGATCGGCGCAACATCGAGGACCGAAGGGCCTGTACTGCGCTGTATTCTTCTATGTTCTATGTTCTATCTGCATGCTGCTTCAGCTTGATGATCACAGGCACCTTGAAATAGTCCAGAACCCAAAGAGATTCATAGGAAAGGAGCTGTCAAGCCGTGATTCTGAAAACTTCAATTCATTTCATTTTTCGTGGCTTCTCTATATTTTAACCTTCAGCCTTTAATAACAAAACTTCTATTTTCTTTCACTGTCTCGTTGCACTTCAATACAGCGATCATCCAGTTATTGTGTTCCCTCTACGGTCACTTGTCAAGTTAAAGAGTTTTCATTTATATTATAAAAATAAACTGTGTCAGGAATTGGCAAGGGATCATCAAAGGCCACAAAAAGTAAATGAGAAAACACAGTCTTTGATTCATCCATATATTTAAGACATTAACATTGCATGTTACAATGATTGCTCCTTTAGCTTCAAATCTTTGATAGCTGAGTTCTACCAGTGTTATCTGAATTGACAGTTTTATTCAAATCCACTGCTTTTTCAGTAAAATATTAATGTTATAATGCCATCAAAGTTTGATTCAATGATGTGACATGCTTTATTGAGTTGGCTAAATTAGCGCACATGTCTGATTTGGTTTTTAAAGGTCTTGAAAATGATGTACAAGAAAGTTTTTTTGTTTTAACAAGCCAGATTTCCTTTACTGTTGAATGCCAATCAGTCTGCAGCTGGATGTGACATCTGTCTGAAGGAAGATCCATGGACTTACAAATTGGAATGATACAATGAAGAATTAGAAACTGCAGTACGATTATAGAGGTGACACTTTTGTGAGAGCATAAAATTACATGGATAGAAATAGATATGCATTGAAAACAAGGCGACTTATGTGGCTCTGTACTGAAAATATCTGTTCAGAAGGTACTTATGAGATGAAAGTGAGGCTAAGGAAAAGGCATTCTCATGACGATTTCTTATCGAATGACAACCATAGAAATAGAGAAAATGTATTCTTAATTAGATTATAGTGGACTTTCAAACTGGAAGTCAGGAATTTGTGTTTTAAATGTATTGGGTTAGATATGGTTAGATATGGTCTGAAATCACTATATGTCAACGACCTGGTTTGAGACTGTATTATTCCCATCTAGTTAATTGTATTAGACCTCATGAGAAGAAAAAAAAAGCAAGAGCAATTGTGGAGTATTAATTTGTCAGTTTAATTGATTGGACATTCAGACCAGACCCAATACTTGTTTTAATGTGTGGCAATACACCATCTAAAATTAAGAATTTCTTAAAGACAAATAAAACTGTAAAACATTTAAAGTTAAAGAAATGCATGTTATCCTTGGGTGACCCAAAATGACATATCACTTTTCATGATGCTTCACATTCCAATTTTTCTGTTGAATATTCTTGTCCAGTTTCATAACATTTCAACAAATGAAAATGGGGACTATCCTTCAGCTTGAGCAGAAAAAAAAATATTAAAAACACTGAAATGTTAGCTCTTGATGAAGGATTTTCTTTATCAAATAATTTAACTACCACTCTGTACAAGGGGCATCCTCATGGGAGAGTCCAGGACCAAAGGACATAGTTTCAGAATAAAGGAATATCAGTTTAAAACTGAGATGAGGAGGAATTTCATTGTTCACAGGGTTGTGAGTCTTGAGAACTAATTGCCACAAAGATTTGTGGGAATGGAGATTCTGGTTTGCGATCAATGATTTGCTGATGTTTGGACATTTCAAATCAGTCCCAGATCCTAGTTTTGACACAGGACTTATTTTGGGAATGCGAAATGAAGAAGGCAGCAGACAGATGTTTCAGGGCAAAAGAATCTCTGTGTTTACTAAATACCAAAAAATAGCTAAGTATAATACAAGAAATATAGTCAAATCCAATAAAACAGAGAAATTAAATACACTATCAAATTAAACAAAGGTTAAACACTATTAGAAGCTAAACAACAAATTTAATCATATACACTTTCATCGGGCTTCCTACCTTTGGGATTCCCTGCACTTTCACCAACCACTTTCCCCTCCCTACTATCTAGGTTGGATACTTTGGAGTCTCAGGAGTTTAAGCACACCACTGGGGATAACCATGTTGTTTTTTAATCTCAGTTTTTTTATCTCAGGATGAGTCTGAGGCTCTGCAGTGTTGGTTGGGTCAGTGGTTTTTGGAGGTTGTCAGTTCTCAGGTTCGTCCGAGGATCAGGAGAATCGACTTATCGATCATAAGCTTTTCATCAGGAATGTGGCTGATTCATCAGAATCAGCCTCATTACTGATGAAGGGTTCATGCCGGAAATGTTGATTTCCTGCTCCTTGGATACTGACTGACCGGCTGTATTTTTCCAGCACTACACTCTCGACTCTGCTCTCCAGCACCTGCAGTTCTCACTTTCTCTGGGTTCTCAGGTCTGTTGGTCATGGTCGGTTACCATTATTTTCCCTTGTACGGTACAGGCCTGTGACAATAGGTTTCAGAAATGCTGTGGGGATCCTTCTTCTAGAGGTAGCCAGGCAGATAGTTCTCGGAGAGACAGCTATTTTGGTTCTCTCTTCTGGAGATGGCTGTGGGGATAGATCTTGGAGCGAAAGCTTCTTCAAAAGTGAGATCGGGATCTGCAAGTATACTAATTGTGAGCCTCTTACCTTTGCACCAAATCTGCGCATGTCATTGTGTTACTGCTGTTTCCTTAAAGGTCAATTGGCTTCCTGACAGTTAAGAGTGTGTGTAAATGTATATCGATTGAGGTTGAATGCCTAATATTTCTCTGAATGAATACTGATTGAAGTTAATGTCTTTGTATTTGTTCAGGTTCCAAGATGTCTGGGTTGGGCCCCGAGGTGTAGATGGTTAGGTCTGGTTGATTGGTCTCTTAAGAGTCGAAGTGTGATTTTCTGGCTGAATAAAGGTTCCAAGCAGCCACTTCTGTTACTGTGTAATTTTCCCAGAGCATAGACCAGCTAGCTTTTTACTTTTAGAAGTTTTTGAAGTCCAGGGTTTTGGTTCAGTATTTTAGATGATAGAGGTTTTTACTCAATTGTACAGGGTGAGTCGTTGTGTATAGTTAAAGCAGAGATAGTTAGATTCTTAATCAGTGGGGGAAATCAACGGTTTGGGGGAAAGGGCATGAGACCGGATATGAGGGATGTTGAATTAGCCATGAATCTATTGAATGAAGGAACAGGCTTGGTGGGCCAAACAACCTGCTCCAGTTCCTATTTCTTACAGACTATGGTCTATCCTGAATACTGTGTAATCTTTGAATCTATGTAGATGCTGGGTTATTGAAGAATAATGAAAAAAGCAGAGCTGCAAAGCACATTCTTGCTAACCAGTGACTGTGCTGTCATAGCATACACTGGAAAATGTCTAGATGCTGGTTGACCAATTGCCAATGCTTCATGCTATGTCTTACTATAAATCTGAGAAAGACAATAACCTTGTACTAAACTGCCCCTGGTCATGAATTACAAGATGTCATAGTCACAACCAAAAGTACACCCCTCAATTAAGCCCAAAACCCTTCTATCTTGAGTATATTCTTTCCAATAACACCAAGTCAGGTATTGAAATCACTCATTGCCTGGCAGAAGGAGGGTCGGAATTTGACCGGCTCACCCATGGCTTTAGAAGGAACGTGCAGTTTTTCCAAAAGCACCATCAAAATCTGCCAGTCAATGATCCTCATATTTCCTCTCTATGGCTGTAGAGAAGCCAACAATGTCACACAAAAAAAGGTAGATACATTCCATCTTCACTATTTAATATCTATTTGCAACATTAAGCAATAGGACAACATCCGTAATCTTGGGGTTCTTGCTGGTTGAGCTTAATTTTGTTAGATTGCCCATGGAAGATTCTCTAATACTAATATCTTGAACGAGGCAACATAGGTACAGAATAACAGGACATTGATTTAAAACTGAGATGTAAAGGAATTTATTCTGCCAGAAAGTAGTGAATGTCTGTAATTTTCTACCACAGAGTGTTGTAGATGTTAGATCACTGAAATTATTTAAAGAGGAATTAGATAGATTTTTGGATTATTTAAAGTTGAGGGCTATGAGGAGCTGATGTGAATGAAATGTTAAGATTTGGAGCAGGACAGTCATTACAGAATGGTTTGAAGAGCTGAATGATCTATTCCTGCTCCTATTTCTAATGTGCTTTGTTCAACATTTGAGGAGAAGAGTCAGGTCATGCCGAGTGAGCACATATTGTCATATTTACAGTTAGAGCAGCAATTCAAGATTTGGTTTAACATTGCATATCAGTCAAAACCAACCTAAGCAGTAAATCATGGTCACTCACCTATTGAACAGTGGGAAAATCAATTGAAAAAAATCTTGACGAAGGATTATGACTGACCTTGTTGACTGAAAACAGATTTGAGAAAGAATAACTAAACTCTAAAATTAATCAGGTGGATACAAGTCACATCTGTTCGATTGCTCATGAAAATAAATCCCTGTGGAAATAAATTATTTGGGGTCCAAGAGGAGATGCAACTTGCAAAATTCATACAAAATTCGAAAGGTTTTGTTTGAATTTGTTTCAAGATTTTGGTTGACTTTGTTTTTAGATTTTGTTTCTTCACCTTAACTCTAATGTCTATATGAGGAGAGGGAAGGAAATAGTTTGCTTTTTACTAACTGTGTCAGTTGCTTCCAACACATGGGCACTTACCAGGATTTCATTTGAGTACAGAGAAAGAGAGACAGACTGAGAATTTAATGGATGGTTTAGAACGTGTCGCTTGCAATTTTATCTAAATGAATCTAAAGATTGATTTTCTGGAACATAATAATACAATAAATTTGTTTCACTGCTGCTTTATATTTATGTTTCTATTACCCCCTTTCTGATGCTTGTAATTGTCAGATTGTATATTTTATGGTTTCTTCCATCTAAAGTTATATAGGGCTAGATACAACCTGCAGTGTAAATTTGACAGTAGCTTACTAGTCTCAAAAGGCACCCTGTGGGTTGCTAGTTGTGCTCTTTTTCTGTCTCTGGGCTCAGTTATAAGATGACACTGCTATAACCAGAAATATTTTGGATTCTTCTTAATGAACTAATCGCTTCTTAGTTTTTTGATGGGAAGTGATGATTTGAATTAATAAATTTCCAAGGGCGGTGATGATTTGATGCTGAAGATTACAATCCTTATCAATTAGTTCAAACAATATGATCAAGCTGCTGAATATTTCTTATGAACAGTTAGGAATTACTCCAAACAGAAACTTGACCATCATCGAAGTGATAGAAAACCACCATCAAAGTTTTCCAGGTGATTTCTAAGCCTCTCCACTTCAAAAATGAGGGTGTATAGTAATACTGCAGCATCATCTTTTGATTTTATGGACAGATTTTATGTATTTTGCTCTCATCCATGATCAAAGTATTGCTATTGTGATCTTCGTGTGCTTTCTTAACCTTAAGGTGATGTGTCCCAACTTAAGTGACTATAGCAGCAAGCTTTAAAGAATTTACATCTAATGATTATTTCTTATCATGTACTTGCCTCAGAGATTTAAGACTCAACAGCCCAGATTTTCCAATATTCCAGCGCATAGGGACTCTGTGGAATCTCCATTGTCACAGACTCAAAGGAAATTGAAGATTCCACTGGTTGATTCCCTTATGCTTGGAACCTTCCAAAAGTCTGCATTTAAATCAGAGAATTTGAAGGATTCTGTTGGAATTAAGGATAATGGTTATTGAAGCAAAGTTAGAATATTACATACCTAGCCTTTCCATACACATCATTTACTGCATCCGCTGCACCCGATGTAGCCTCCTCTACATTGGGGAGACAGGCTGCCTACTTGTGGAACGTTTCAGGGACACCTCTGGGACATCCCGCACTAACCAACCCAACCCCCCCGTGGCTGAACACTTTAACTCCTCCTCCCACTCCGCCAAGGACATGCAGGTCCTTAGCCTCCTCCATCGCCAGACTGTGGCAACATGACGCCTGGAGGAAGAGCGCCTCATCTTCCACCTAGGAACCCTCCAACCACAAGAGATGAATGCAGATTTCTCCAGCTTCCTCATTTCCCCTCCCCCCACCTTATCTCAGTCCCAACCCTCGGACTCAGCACCGCCTTCTTGACCTGCAATCTTCTTCCCGACCTCAACGCCCTCACCCTCTCTCCAGCCTATTTCCCTCACCTTAATCTCCTTCCACCTATCGCATTCCCAACGCCCCTCCTCCAAGTCCCTCCTCCCTACCTTTTATCTGAGCGTGCTCGGCACACCTTCCTCATTCCTGAAGAAGGACTTATGCCCGAAACGTCAATTCTCCTGCTCCTTGGATGCTGCCTGACCTGCTGCACTTTTCCAGCAACACATTTTTCAGCTCTGATCTCTAGCATCTGCAGTCCTCACTTTCTCCTGATTAACTATTCAACTGACTGCATATTTACCTCAAATAGACCCAATTACTCCCCCTCCAGAACTTTTACATCCCTCCATAGGATCCTGATCCAAGGCTCCCCCTTCTCTTTTTCTACACTCATCCATCCCAATCCTCCACCACTCTAGACCAAAGAACCCCCTTCCACCACTTGGGAGTGGATGGCCCATCGCACACGTAGAGTCCACTATATCCTCTGGGTGCTAACTCCTCTTCACTTGCTCTGGACCTGCTCTACCTTATTTTGCTCCACATCCAACACCCATTTATCCTTTGGGAGCCAAGCTTCACTTTTCACTTCCAGACTGACTTGGCCCCACACACCTTCAGTCTTAGGATCCACCACATTTCCCTCACCCAGACATGATATCCTCCTCCACCACAGGACCTAATTTCTCCCACTTACTCTGAACCTCCCAAACACTGTATCACCAAACCAGATCGCTTAGCCTTGACCCCCTCCTGCCTGGCAACATAACCTTATCCACCTGGCAGCCTACCTCCTATCTACCCACCCCTTTGTGTCATACCAGGTACCCAATCACTAAGCACCATTCCTGCCACCCTAATTTGGGCCTGCTGATAACCCATCGACCTGGCAATCTACTTGCCCCCCTACCCAGCAGGCCCTGTACCTCCCAGCACTCTAACCTCACACTTAAATCATGCACTTACTCTTTGACATTAATACCTGAGTGGTTGTCTGTGATTCTGTACATTTACATTTAAGAATACGGGTAGCTGACTGCTATGAAAAGTGATGTGGTTTGCCTTTCCCAACAATTGTGGACTATGACATACCTGGTGGAAGGAGGTAGAGCTCCACATTTCTGAGGAAGCCCTGGTCAGCATCTCTTGTTTGAAATGTGGACCTGTTTCCTTTCGTAAATAATTTATGCGAACTTGCCATTCCTTGGAAAATCTGGACCATTGCCTCTCATAAACACACAAAAAAATTAGGTATGAATGAATAAAGAAGCAATGTACCTGATAATCTGGAATAAATATGTCTCTTTTTCTTGCAAGCCTACAGTTTTCCAGATGAATTGATGATTTAACTCAAATGAAAGTCTTGTAAAAGCTACAGGTTCTAAATAAGCTGCAAGGTTGATTTAGCTGAATTGCCAGCTGACCACTTTGCAGATAAAATTGAAGTGAGAGTCCTTTGCCCATGTTCAATGGAGAGTTATTTATTAGCATGGTTACATCATTCATCTTGGAACTAGTTTGATGATTTTCAGATGGTTTTTCATAGTGGTCTCTATCTCAAAACAGCATATGCAGATATTTCTACATGTGTTTAAAAAACATGGCTGGCTGGCCCAGATCACCTGCTGCAAGTATAATTATGGTCTAATTTTAGTAGTGTGTTAGGCCGACACATGTCTTTTATTGTGGTTGTACATATTTAGAGAATTTCGAGACAACAAAGTTTTTGTCTTTGGGATAAAAAAACATCACTAATCAATGAAAAGGAGCCACTTCATTTTTGCTAAAATCCATTGAATTTTGATGTCTGTACGTTCATGGTGAAGAGTAAATACGAGTCGAATGGTATATCTGCTGACTGCCCATTGGTGGCTGTAATTGTCCATATTTAATTTGGTTTTTGAATGCAAGTTTCAGGACTGTTTGGAGCTAATACTATCAAAATCCCTTGATATGCTGCCAGCTACCTGGAAGCTGTGATTTTCAAATCTAAAAAAAAGGCTTTAAAATTTGTAATATCTTCCTTCTGTGCTGGGCGTGAAACAATGTTTACAGGCACTTTTCTGCAGTTTTGTGGAGATTCTCCCAACTCTCAGCAATTCATTGGGAGGTTTCTGCTGAAGCTGCAGCAGGAAACCAATTAATATGTACACAGCTTGCTCTCTGAGCCATTCAGGAGGGAAAATGCATCTGCAATTTACAGTGGGCAGATGCCTGTGGCATTGACATTAAGATTGCAGGTTTCCTCTCAAACCACTTGGTGAAGCATTTCAATATCATCTCTGGCAGATAACACAGGAATTTTGAACATATCGAACAAATTGACTAAGGGGCTTTCTTTGTTAAACTGTCCTTCTCTGTATCAAGCTGCTGTGGGCTAAAAATATCTGACCATTATACTAAAGTGCAAGTCACCATAGTTTCAGACAACCATAAGCTGTTCTCTCATTCGACAGTGACAACTCTTGCATTTAACATTCAGAGAATAATGGATGGGCTTACTTAGCAATCATTCATCCAACATTCCACCAGAATAGGGCCATTCTAAATAAAACCAACATACTTGTTTTGCATTGAATATTTTCAATCCCATTTACAGAATTGAATCATCCTTCAGAAATCAGGAAAAGTGAAATGTGCATATTCCACATGGGTAAGAACTACTTAATAAAGTGTTGAAGAAGTATGAGCCTTTTATTCAGGAAATCAGAATGTAACAAGGCCATAAGGAATAGGAACAAGAATAGATCATTAAATAGGACCGTGGGCAATTTGGCCTTCCTTAATTGCATTCCTATCTGCAATTTCTTGCCCTGTCCCCATAACTCTTAATTCCCTTACTGGTTAAAAATATCTGTCTATCTCAGCCTTAACTATGCACAAGAACTCTGCCCCCACAACTCCTTGTGGCAAGGAGTTCCAGAGACTCACAACACACTGATGGAAGAAATTCCTCCTCATCTCTATCACAAATTGACACTCATTTACTCTGAGACTATGCCCATGAGGGGAAATATCTACTCAACATTTACCCTGTCAAGCCTGTTAAGAATCTTATGTGTTTCAATAAGATCATCTGTCATTCCATTATCCTCCTGTGAGTAGAGTCTCAACCTATTTAGCTTTTCCTCATAAGACAATCCCTCCATACTCGGGATCATCCCAGGGAACCTTGTCTGAACTGTTTCCACTGAAATAAGATCTTTCTCCAGATGTGATCTCACCAACACCTTGTAGAGTTGCAGTAAGACTTCTTTTACTTTTCTACTCCAACCCTCTTGAAATAAGGGCCTTCCTGATTACCTACTGCACCTGTGTGCTATCTTTCTGCTTAATTCACAAGTGCCCTCAAACCCTTTTGTGTTACTTTCTATTTAAAATATCCTGTTTTTATGTTCTATCTTCCAAAATGAACTTCTTCAGATTTTTCCACATTATACTCTATTTGCCAACTTTTTGTTCACTTGCTTAGCCTATCAATATCTCTCTCCAAACTGTTTGCATCCCTCATACAACAAGCCTTTCCACCTATTTCAGTATCATCTGCAAAATTTGGTGACAGTACACTTGTTTCCTTCTTCCAAGATATTAATATATGTTGCAAACAGTTGCAGTCCCAACACTGATCCCTGTGGAATTCCACTTCTTGTGGATCGCCAACCTGACAAAAAAAACCTGTATTCTACCTGTTTCCTACCTGTGAGCCAATTCCATAATTAATATTCTACTTCCAACATTTTGGGTTCTTATCTTATGACTTAATCCTTTTGTGAGACACCTTGTTGCACCCTTTGGAAATCAACAAACAATACATCTACTGGTTTCCCTCTATTTACAACAGTTGAGAATTCTTCAAAAACTCTAATAAATTAGTCAAATACGATTTCCTTTCATGAAGGTCTGCTGACTCTTCTTGATTAAATTATGATATTTTAAATGTTCTGCTATAAATGTACTTACTTAATAATTGATACCAACAGCTACTCTGCAATGGAATGTAGCTGTACTGCATATGATTTTGTGTCAAGTTTGTTGAATTGGATCAAACATAAATATCCTGAGATAAATGGAGAAAGGTCAGCAACAGAGGTGAGACATAACAATCAGTACAACAACATTTGCTTCTCCACCACATGACACTGCACATCTCATTCTATTATGTAACCTTTGGCAACCTTTCTTAATTTATGGAATATAAAGTGCTATTTATTCAAATCCCAAAGATGCAATTTAAAATTCAAATGCATGTTTCAACAAAATATAATGTGGCGCAATCTGAATTCAATGATGTGCTAAAAAGGATGAATTCCCAAACCACTGGCATTATCAAAAAGATTAAGATGAGATTATTAATTCCCGGTGTAAAAGCAATCATTACATTTAAAACAAAAATCAACAAATATATTCACATTTTCAAAATAAAAAATATCCAGATAATTGGAAAGATCAGTGTTTTTTAAATATCCAAAACTATAGCCTTACATCTTTGAAGTGTAAACTAATCATAGAATCCCAATAGCATGGAAGCAAACCATTCAGCTCATCAAGTTTACACTGACCCTCCCACCCAGACCTCACCTCAACTCCATCCCTGTTACCCTGCAATTCCAATGGCTACTTCACATAGCCTGCACACTGTGAGCAATTTAACACAGTCACTAACCTACAAAAAGCCCAGAAGGTCAAGTGCCACGATCTTCTCTCTGTTACATTGCACTCATATGTACTCTGCCATTGCAGCCACTTTTTACCAAGGCTTATGATCCACTTGCATCAATATTTCAAAAGATTCCCTCAAATGTTCCCATCCACCCCAGTCCCCCCAAAAAACAACACTTCTTGCCTTCTGTCCTTCTTAACCACTCACTCAGGACATCTCACTATCTTTTCTGCCTGATGGAGGACAAGCTCCCAGACTGACCATAATGCCCATTGACTATTCATTGTTGCCAAAGGAAGTCAGGAATGCTGTATGCATACAATGAAGCACAAAGTGAGTGAGTGCCAAGAGAGCAAACGAATAGCCCTGAGATGTTCTATAGCCCAATATCATTTCAATTGGTGTGTGCAGAAATCTACCTGGCAGCAGCATTGCAGTGGAAGCTGCCAATGAGTTCCAAGATACAATAGTGAAATGCTCAAAGTGAATGTCGAGTGCTTAGTGAATGCTCCCATACTGTTCATTCCCTCACTGGCTATGCTAGCATGCCATTCTTTCTGGCATCAGCCGAGTTCCCTCACGACCACAATCTATGATGACTCCAGTAGCTCCCAGGTGCATAGTCTCATCAGCCATCGGCCTGAGTCCCCTTGTGACTGCTGCTGATGGCCCTCTCCCTAGTCAGAACCTTCATTCCAGGCATCAATTGTAGCTCGAGTCCCCTCGCGATAATTCTCCTCAATGTTACCTCCTTAGGCCATTTCTGAAGTCTGGGCAATGTCTCCTCCGGACAAAAGAAAACAGTGTTTTGCTGGATCCTAATCATCAGTTGTTATTTTGGTGTTTCCTTTGAACCATGAATTGTAGACAATTGGTAAATCTGTACAGGAACACTTTGTTTACAATGCTCACACATCTGCAGACAATTCTAGATGGGACACAAGCTCAGCCCCTCTGGATCATCTGACCAGCTTTCTTAAAGGCAAGGCACCCCTCCATAACATTGAGTATGCATAGAATTGGTGATTGGCAGTTAAAATAATTTCCAATAATCTAAAGAGATATGGTGATAATGTAGGAGAAAGATATTAAAGTAGGTAATAAGCCATGCTCATATTGAATGGTAGAGTAGGCCTGAGGGGCTGAATGGTCCACTCCTGCTCCTGTGAACCTAATTCCTATCTCTAACTATGTTCTGATGAAATCATCAGTCTAAAATGTTAACTCTGTATTTCTTTCTCCACAGATGCTGCCTCACATGAGTGCTTGAGTGTCTTTAGCATTTTCTACTCTTGTGAGAGAAAGTTGCAGTTGGCCACGGTGTCTTGCCATGGGACTCTAACCCTCCTCAGGCAGTGATGCTCAGGCAATGTTGAGAGAATCGGTCTCTGCCTGTAGACACAAGGTTGAGATTTTCACCTCCTTCCAGCAGATTTTCTGTATCTCTGTGTCTTTCTGCCCTGCGGAATGGACATGGCTGGGGAAAAAGTAGTTGTTGCTCATCCTGGTGTGCTCCTGTTGCGACTGGTGTTGCTGGCCCTCATGTTCCTCATCAGAGGTGATATGTAAAGCTGCGTGATATGCTCTCCTGGTCTGTGCTGAAGGCTGACTGCAGGCTGAAAGTGAGTGAAGGTGAACTGCCTCCCAATGACCAGCCAAATATTAAAAGTACATTGTCAACCAGACCTATTGCAATCTTTCCCTCGGACAATGCTGGAGATCTTCAGAGTCAATTTTCTATTTTCCCAGCCTGTAAGTTTCAATGAAGTTGTCCCTTGTATGCATTCACCTGGTTGACCTTGTTGAGATGCTGACAGCTTGGAAAATAGAAGTGCTGGTATAAAAGCCAGATTTCTCAGTTAAAACAGCAATTAAAAGCCCATTTGCATAGTACAATTGATTAACTGACAGCTCCAAAGGGGTTCCCTGCTCGCTCGTCTGCAAAACATAACATCAGTGTGGACAGATGGTTTTAAGTTCCCAACCCATTCCCACTTTCAGTGGATTTAGCTTCCTGCACACAGTAAAGCTTGCCTCCCCTTGACAATTAAGAATCCTTCCACATTTTGCAGATGTTATGATGTGGATGCAGCCATAAATATGCAAACTATTTGATAGTCAGTATCATTTTAATGCATAGGAAAGAAAACAAACAGATGTTAATTACAGAGGGACATTTGGCTTTTGGGAGAATTATATCTCAGTACCATTTCAAATTGAGAGAGTGAGGTAAATTTTAGAATTATCCATACAACAATAATTTACTTAAGAGTTAAAAATCATACAACACCACCTAACAGTCCAACAGGTTTATTTGGAAGCACTAGCTTTCGGAGTGCTGCTCCTTCATCAAGTAGCTGTAGAGTATAAGATCATAAGTCACAGAATTTATAGCAAAAGATTACAGTGTAATACAGTGATATATTGAACAAATCTGGATTATTAAGTCTTTCATCTTTTCGAACGGGTTGTCAGTTTTGGTTCATTAATATGTAAATCCATGGTAAGGCTGATGGTGGGATGGAACTCATTGATATCACTGTGTAGTTACTTCAGTGACTCCTCACCATGTGTCTAGAGGAAGAAAATGTTGAAGATATATTTGGTGTATATGTTGGTTGGAGGCCCTGTGCAGCAAAAATGTCTTGTTCAAACTTATGCATGAAAATGTTGGCATATTGGGGTGCAAAGACTTAACAATCCAGGTTTGTTCAATATATCACTGTATGACATTACTCTTTTGCTATAAATTCTGTGTCTTAAGATCTTATATTCCACAACCACCTGATAAAGGAACAGCGCTCTGAAAGCTAGTGCTTCCAAATAAATGCGTTGGACTATAACCTGGCGTTGTGTGATTTTTAACTTTGTCCACCCCAGTCCAACACTGGCTTCACAACATCATTACTGAAGATTCAACATGGATTCAGATTCTTTCAGTTATTTGAGAAATTGGGAATTAGATGGACTTTAATTTCATTTTTATTATACTTTGATGAAATGTGTCACTGGCTGGGCCAGCATTTAGTGTCAGTCCCTAATTGCCCTTGAGAAGGTACTGGTGAGCTGCCTTCTTGAACCATCGTAGTCCTTGGGATATATATACACCCACAGTGTTGAGAGGGAGGGAGTTCTACAATTTTGACCCAGTGACACTGAAAGAATGATGAATATATTTCCAAGTCAGGATGGTGAGTTGCCTGGGGGCAAATTTCAGGTAATGGTCATCTTCCTCATATCTTACAGGTTTGGAAATTACTGTTAAAGGGTCCACAGTGTTTTGCTGCAGTGCATCTAGTAGTTTGTACACATGGCTAGCACTATGTAGTGACCTCCTTAATGTGTTATTCATCAAGTTCTTAAAGTCTATTATTTCAAATCAAAGCCAAGGGGATTAGCACAAAGGAATGAAGAAAAGAAAACTGCTTGATGGGTGGATAGGAAACAACAAATTCCCTTGAAAGGTTTATAATGATATGAGAACTGTGTAGGAGCTCATTGCCAGGCTGCTCCTGTTTCTAATTTCCATAATCATTCTGAGTTCAGAAACACATTGCCATGCTGACAATACCAAACTAGGAATGGCAGCAGAATCAGGAAATACAGCTCAGAAACTACAGAAAGATTTGGAGAAAATACTGGCTCCTTCACTTCGAGGTCCCTGACCAATTCGTTGCACAATACCAGATCCAGAATTACCTTCTCCCTGGTCGGCTCCAGCATCAGCTGTTCTAAGAATCCATCTCTGAGGCTTTCAACAAAGTCTCTTTCTTGAGGTCCAATACCATCCTGATTCTCCCAGTCTACCTGTATGTTGAAATCCCCCATAACAACTGTAGTAACATCTTTGCAATAGGCCAATTTCAGCTCCTGATTCAAGTTATATCCGACATCCTGTTTGGGGGCCTGTAGATAACTCCCAAGAGGTTCTTTTTACTCTTTGAATTTCTCAGCTCTATCCACACTGACTCTACATCCCCTGATTCTAGGTCCCCCTCCTATTTCACTCAACCTTGGTGGGCGGCACGGTGGCACAGTGGTTAGCACCGCTGCCTCACAGCGCCAGAGACCCGGGTTCAATTCCCGACTCAGGCGACTGACTGTGTGGAGTTTGCACATTCTCCCTGGGTCTGCGTGGGTTTCCTCCGGGTGCTCTGGTTTCCTCCCACAGTCCAAAAGATGTGCGGGTCAGGTGAATTGGCCATGCTAAATTGCCCATAGTGTTAGGTTAAAGGGGTAAATGTAGGGCTATGGGTGGATTGCGCTTCAGCGGGTCGGTGTGGACTTGTTGGGCCGAAGGGCCTGTTTCCACACTGTAAGTAATCTAATCTAATCTAATCTTACAGCATGACCCCTTTCTGATTTTTCTGCCTCATTGAT
Source organism: Chiloscyllium plagiosum (assembly GCF_004010195.1). Lineage (NCBI taxonomy): Eukaryota > Metazoa > Chordata > Chondrichthyes > Orectolobiformes > Hemiscylliidae > Chiloscyllium > Chiloscyllium plagiosum. The sequence continues at coordinate 75,417,879 of NC_057713.1, forward strand.
ACAGTTGTCTTTCTTGACTTCCCTTGTTCTAACTTTCCCTTCAATTTCCTTCTTAAACATCCAGTTTGTCCCCTCCCCCCTACTACTTAATTTAAATGTAGCTGTATTGCAGCAGCAAACCTGCCTGCCAGAATGCTGGTCCCTAACTTATTAAGGTGCAAACCGTCTCTCTTGTAGAATTTATGCTTACCACAAAACATACCCCAGTGATCCAAGGATTTAAATCCTTGCTTCCTGCACCAGTTCCCCAGCCACACGTTCAAGGGTCCATTATCTCCCTGTTTCTGGCCTCACCAGCCCGAGGAACTGGAAGCAAAGCGGAGATAACCACCCCGGGCGTCCTGCTTTTCAGCTTCTTCCTAGTTCTCTGAAGTCCCGCTGTAGTATGTTCTTCCTCTTCTTCCCGACATCATTTGTGCCAACATGTACCACCACCTCTGGCTCTTCACCTTCACCCTTGAGGATTTCCTGCACTCTGTCTGTGATGTCTTTAACCCTGGCACCAGGAAGGCAACACACCATCCTTAAGTCCCGTCTGCTGCCACAAAAACCCCAGTCAGTTCCTCTCACTATGGAGTCCCCTATTACCATGGCTCTGTGCAATGTCCGACTCTTGCGCTCTACCTTTGCGCCAACTTTTGATTGACAGACCTAGCCGCCTCGCGGACTGGCAGTGTCATCTGTCTCTACTGTTTCCAAAAGATTCAACTTGTTCCTGACAGGTACTTCCCTCGGGGTCTCTTGCACCTCTCTCCTCTCTGCCTTCCTCACCGTCTGCTCTCTTCTGCTCTCTTCTGGTACGATTGGTGTAATAACCTCACTGAAGGTCTTGTCCAGAAAGATCTCGTTCTCTCGGATAAGCCTAAGGTCCTCGAGTTCTTTCATCAGTGCTGCAATATGTTCTGTCAGTAGCTGAACGTGCACACACTTTCCACACTTATACGAGCCAGACACGCCAGAGTCGTTGACCTCCCACATCAAGCACTGTTGGGTTTATGTTAAAGACTGCAATCATTGCTTTTGGTTTAGGACAATCAATGGTTGATTCTAAGTTGGAAAAACCCAGTGTAGTCTTTTGGAGGAGATCTGACTGGTATCAAAACCAAATCTTGTTTCTCTTATAGGAGGGAGTCTAGGGCAGTGAAGGGAAAATGCAGTTACTTGGGTGTAAAGGTTTAGCTTATGAAACCTCCAGACCAGAAGAGTTTGGTTAGAAATTGGCAGTTTATTAACAGACCGAGATTCTGGATTAGTGGTGCTGGAAGAGCACAGCAGTTCAGGCAGCATCCAAGGAGCAGCGAAATCGACGTTTCGGGCAAAAGCCCTTCATCAGGAATAAAGGCAGAGAGCCTGAAGCGTGGAGAGATAAGCTAGGGGAGGGTGGGGGTGGGGAGAAAGTAGCATAGAGTACAATAGGTGAGTGGGGGAGGAGATGAAGTCTAAGCTTTTGATTTTGAGAATATTCATGTCAGAAGACTTTGTGTTTCATAGAACATAACTGGGGAGAACAGTTAAGTTAAACCTAAGTACTTGATACAGAAGGATGTGAGCTACTATATCTTGATGATTTGGAGAATAAATGTTGCCTGTGTATATTAGGATCTTTCAAACTCTAGTTTCTATGTAGGTAGCTTGTGTTGTTTTGTTTGATTGTTTTCCTTTTGATGAAATGAACTTCCTTTTTATTGTTAAAGCAAACCTACAGCCTTGACTGATAATGCTTAAGAGAATAATTACACATTTTATATACATATGATCTTTCAAGTCAGATTTCATTCAGGGTTCTGACTTGTCCAGTTGTAACAGCAACTGTTATCATAGTATTGAGATATTATTATCATACTTTGAATTTCTGCAAATGCAATTTATCAAAAAGCTGTACAGGAACCATATAAGTGGAAAGTATGTCACTTGACAATCTGGTGCTTAGCTTTATCATGACAGTTAACATACAGGAGGCCTATAATCTTTCAAATAATTTCCTAAGCATACTTTTCTAAGAATCAGGGTTTATATATAATCTTCTAAACCTTATATTCTAAGAATTGCTTCAGATTTTCCTTATAATTTTGTGCATAGATTTCTCACATTCTAATCAAGGGATATGGGAAAAAAAAGTAATCACATACTTCATCAAGTGCTTACAGTGCTTTATTTTCACTTTGTGCAGAATCAGGCAGTTCTCCATTAGTGATAATATGCTTGTTGTGAAGTGAAAATAAGATCATCTTAGACAGCTCTAAAGTAATGCATTATTCAATAATATACAATTATTCTGAGCATTATTGGGATGTGTAAACTGGATTTATTTTTTGAAAATATGTGAGGCTATTTGTTTGAAGATATTAGTGTACATGGGTCCTACAATCCACTAGAGCTGCCAAATTTCTACTCTGGGGCAATGATGTTAAAAAAAAACATTTTTTCTTCCTTATGCTTCCTGCCTGCAAGATACCTACCTGGAAACAGCACCAATCGCAAAATCCCTTCCAAGCTACTCACAATCAAGACTGGGAAAAATAGTGTTGTTCCTTCAGTGTTGCTGTATCACAACCCTATGTTCTCATTCTAACAACATAGTAATGAGATATTCCACTCCAACACATTTTTATTTTATTTGAAGCAAAGTCTTATTGGAAACAACACAATCGAGAGCACAGTGTTTAGTTTTGTTTTAAAACAATATTTCTCAAGTTTTAAAATTTATTGATAGGGTGTGGACTTTGTTGGTAGGTCAGCATTTATTGCCATTCCTAACTTCTTTTGAGAATGTGGTGGTGAGCTGCCTTCTTAAACTGCTATTGTCCTTGGGGTGTAGGAACACCAACAATGCTGTTAGAATGAGAGCATAGGGTTGTGATACAGCAACTCTGAAGGAACAACACTATTTTTTCCAGTCTTGATTGTGAGTAGCTTGGAAGGGATCTTGCGATTGGTGCTGTTTCCAGGTAAGTATCTTGCTTAGCTGTGTCTCTCACTGCTATTTTTGGCAAGCGAGTAGTACTGCTTTGTAGCTTCACCATGTTGACGTTTCACTTTTAGGTATGCCTCATGCTGCTCCTGGGATGTTCTCATTCACTCTTCATTGAACCAGTGCTGATCCCTGTCTTGGTGGTAATGGTAGAGTGAAGATATGCTGCGTAGATTGTGCAGGAGTACAATTCTGCTGCTGCTATTGATGGCTTACAGCACCTTATGGATCCCCAGTCTTGAGTTATTAAATCTGTTCAAAGTACATCCCACTTAATATGGTGATAGTGTCACACAACATGATGGAGGATATACCTCAATGTGAAAATGGGGTTCCATCTCCACAAAGGACTCTCCAAAGGTCACTCTTACCAATACTGTCATGGATAAATAAATTTATTGTCGGTAGATTGGTGAGAATGGGATCACGTATATTTCTTCTTTTGTTGGTTACTTCCACACCTGCCACAGACACAGTCCAGCAGCTATGTCCTTTAACACTCAACCAGCTCAGACAGTACAGCTGCTGCCTTGTTACTTTTGGTGATGGATACTAAAGTCTCCCATCTGGAGTACATTCTTCATTCTTGACACCCACAGTCCTTCCAACTTGTGGGGGAGCACAGAGTTATCAGCTGAGGGTGAGCAACCCTCGTGAATATAGGCTTAACCTGCCTGATCACATTTAGTCCAGTACTTCTGCCTGGCTCAGTAATTCTGCCAACCTCTGGGTGTGCCAGCAGGAGAAGTGGTCACAGTGAGTAAATTCTACCTGTGGTTTCCAATTCAAATTGGCAAAGTTCTGTGCCTTGAAATACAACATGCATTCTTCTTCATTACCCCAGACATAAAGACATGACTATTGAACTATTAACATTTAGATGATCCTTGAAATTGTCATGGTTTTACTATCACACAGAGTGCCTTTGAAACACTTAATTTGAAGCTTTACATCCTAGCTGTCTACAATTTTCCACTTCTTCATCAACAATATGAGCACTTGTCAGCTTTATAGGTCAATAAGCTTTACCAGTACAGCCTGAAACAAGTTATAACTAACCTGTCACCAATGTTCACATCAGGTGACATTAGAACTGACCTAGAATTAGCTTCATAATAAACTAAAGAACAAGTGGACTGGTGAAGAATGTAACTTTGTGAGACACATCTACCATCAGAAGGATATAACATAGTAACCTTTTATTGAAAAATCAGAAAGAAGGTTTACAGAGCTATCAATTATTCTTGTGAAAACCAAACATTCCAAAAGAAATAATTCATCAGCAAAGTAAGTGTCAAAACCACATTGGGCAAACTAACAAGAAAGAATTCTTGAAGAACTTGGAAAGAATTTATCATCTTTCCAAGAGATTTCAAATAGTTATGAGTGCAATGGCTGCTAAATTGACAGAGGATGGGATGGCTTCTCAAACATGATGCAGAAATAATGAATACATTTTATTTGGAAAGAGCAGTTGGATGATCTAGTAGAAACATAAGGACAGAAATAGGCTATTGAGCCTGCTCTATCATTTAATACGATCATGCTGATCTCTGGGTGTGGTCTCAGCTCCATTTCCCTCTCTGCCTGCTCTCTTTGGTTTGGCAAATGTCTATCCAACTCAACTTTGAATTGACAAAATGATCCAGCCTCAACTATTGTCTCAGCACACTCAGAAAATCATTTGTATCTCTGTCTTAGGAGGGAGACTTACTGTATTTGTACACTTTACAGCACAATGGGTCTACCTCCACCCTCAGGACTGCAGGGGATGATGACAGCAAGCCCATTAAACTAACTCAATAGTTTCTATCATGTTCTATTACAGATATTAAGATAACAAGTTGATTGTTAGCTGTTGCATTTATGTTTCCTTCCATTCCTAAATAAACTGGATGTTCAATTTCCCTTTTCTGCTTGCTTTTCATAGAATCCCTACAGTGTGGAAACAGGCCATTTTGGCCTAACAAGTCCACACCAATCCTTTGAAGAGTAACCCACCCAGACCCATTCCCCTACCCTATTACTTTACATTTACTCCTGACTAATGGACCTAACCGACACAACCCTGAAGACTTTGGGCAATTTACAATGGCCAAATCACCTGCATATCTTTGTATTGTGGGAGGAAGCCAGAGCACCCGGCAGAAACCCACACAGACACAGGGAAGATGTGCAAAATCCCAAATAGACAGTTGCCCGAGAGTGGAATCAAACTTGGGTCCCTGTCACTGTGAGGTAGCAGTGCTATACACTGAGCCACCGTGCCACCCTTTTCAATGAGGATCTCTCACAAAGTATAAGGTTTTGAAACCATTGATTCCATTAGCTTTAAATTTGAATGATGTTTTACTGTTTTGATAACAACAAAAGCACCGAGGTGTAAATTTGTCTTGAACAGTGTTACACCAAGGGCAAAAGACTGTAACTTGTTTTACATTGAGCCTAATTTGCTTTTTGATGGTTTGATTTGCTTGATGAGGCAATTATTTAATAGATCCAGGTTCACCTTCAGTTGTATTAGCTGACTCCACCATCCTTGGCTTGAAATTGTACCTCAGATTCTCTCCCCTCTTCCGGCCGTCATAAGTTTTAGCCTCAAGTATCCACAGTGAGAATATGTTTGAAAGCAGCATCATTCTGTCATAACATTTTGTATAGTATTGTGAAATTTGCAATTAATGCTAAAGAAAGAGGAAGAGAAAAATAAGTCATCCCCATCAGTAATCCTTAGCTGAGTTATTCTCTTTCTATCAGCACTGCAACCCCCTCCTGTTAAGAGTAGTCAAAGCCAATGTCTATGTAATCATTAGAGGCACTCTACTGTGAATCAGCATTGAGATACTTTACAGAGGTGAAAGAATGGGCCCAATATGAAGCTTTTCATACTTCACGGTATTTGACTCTGAGCTCACATTCCTACAACATTTTCAAATAGTAGTTCAACTCAATTACTAGGTCTATTATTATCACTTAAAGAATGTTTCAGATTTTATTGCTGATGGGTGAGAGGGGTGCGTACTGGTATGCTGTGGCATCTATTGAAACCTATTGCTGTTTGGAATTTTTTATACTAACTTTACAGAGCTTTAAATCAAATCTATAATATGCACAGTTTATCAAAATAAATTTAAAAATTCCAATTTTAGTTCCAGTAATATTTTTGCCCATTATCAAGAAGTCATTTGGGAGCAAATGATATACATGGGTGCTTCTAAACGATTTGGTCAACATATAATCATTTGGCACTGATTGGACCAAATTCCCAGGTTTCACAGGGAATGAAAAGATAACTCATGTGGTAAATGGAAATGTCAGATTGAAGAAGTTAGGCCTGTTTTTCTAAGGTCAAGGTGAGAATAAATTGGTGTGACAAAGTCGAGCAAGTTTGATCTTCCAAGAGGCCCATCTGGTTTACAACAGATATCCTAGAATTATAGCAAGGAAGCAAGCTATTCAAACAAATCAGTTTATGACACTTTTTTTATAGTCCACCTGAGCTTCTTTCCACTGGCTTGATCAATCCCCACAATAAATTGTTTTTCTTTTGTCATCTGTTTATCTAATATCCCTTAAAATAGCATCTAGACTATTTGCCACTCCCTGTGATAGTATGTTCTGTACATAATCACTTTCTGAGTAAAGAGGTTGCTTCTAAATGATCTATTGGATTAATTAAAGGACTCTAGAGATGATCCTATCATTATCCTTCCTTGATTTGAGCTGATCCACAAGCGAACGTCTCTGTCAATATTTTAAAAAACTAAACCATTTCATAATTAAAAACACATCTCAGTAAAGTTATCAGTCTTCTCAGTGTCTTCAGTCTTTCTTTACTGAAAAAAACTTTACTAGAGAAAAGATTAACATCCTATTTAATGTTTTGTCATGAGCATAACCTCACAGGATTGGTAGCATTCTATTAAATCTTCTTTACATTTTTACCATGTGTTTTGTATGGAGACTAGAACTTTTTTTACAATCAAATGATCTCTGAAGGTTTAATCCAATTACACTGTTTTACAAATGTGTCACTCTTGAAATGAACACCAATGCATTGATTGCTTTTTGTATGTCCATGTTATCTTGCATCACTGATCTATGTATTTTTAACCCCCACCACTACTTGTTCCTCTCCATTACTTAGACTCTTAAAGAACTATTTTGGTGAAAGAATACTGCATTAAGAAAGGAGGCACTAATTTTAAACAGAACACAAAGAACAAGGTCTGGCTTCATCCTAAACACAGCACTGAGAGAAAAGAAAGCAAATTTTAAAAAAGAACACAGGGTCCAGGGACTGGCTTCATTGTGAACACAGCACTGAGAAGATAGCAAGTCTAAAAAGAACAGAGAGAACATTCTGAAGATAGAACTGAAAGGGAAATCAGTGAGTTTAAAAAGAGTGAGGTGAGTGCTGAGTGGCTGCCATCTGAACCCAACAACAGTAGAAGAGGCAGCAAGTTTAAAAAGAGTGCAATAAATAGGGATTGGCTCATTCTGAACCCAGCACTGCCTGAGTGTGAACAGCAATCCAAGAGTAATGTTGCAGGAAATCTGTAAGTTTACTGGTTGTTGAGGTGGTTATGGAGTGAACCTAAATAACTTAAAATTGAAAAAAGGTTTTCATTTATAAAAGAAGTAGCATTACTTAGATTTCAGGAAGTAACACCAGTAAAAAGGGGGATAAAAGAAATCAAAATAAAATGAAATAACAATGTAAAATTGAAGTAAAATAAGGGCAACTTTTGAGACAAGTCCAGGAATAGCAGTGCTGTATTTGCAAAGTGCTATTCCAGTGAGCTATGACAATAGTTTAATCTGAAGCAGATTTGAATGAGGAAAATTTTGAAGGCCTGAGGCACAAGTGGGCTGAGGTGGACTGGGAAAAATACATTAAAAGATGGACAGTCTTTAAATAATCATGGTATGCCTTACAACCACCATGCATTTTGTTACAGTGCAAAAACTAAAAAAATCAGTCAAATATGGCAGACAAAGGAAGTTAAGGATTCTATAAAATTAGAAGAGAATGCTTATAAATTGGCCATAAAAAAATCGTAAATCTGGAGATTGGGAAGTTTTAGAATATGGCAAAGGAGGACGAAGGAACTGAGGAAGAATAGAATATGAATATAATCTGGCACGCACATATAAAAATGGACTATAAACTTCTTGCAGATATATAAAGGATATATTTAATTAAGAGGAATGTGAGTCCATTAAAGTAGAGCTAAGAAAGATTATAATGGGAAATAGTAAAGGCAGATAAGCTAACAGTACTTTTTTGTCTGTTTTCATGAGGAAGGTGCATGCAATCTCCCAATATTAGAGATCTAAGTTACTAAGGAGAATGAGGAGTTGAATGAAATTAATATTAGTAAGAAGATTGTACTGGAGAAATTAAAAGGGCTGAAAGTTGATAAATTCCCAGACCTAGTAGGCAACATTACAGTGTGTTGTAATTTACGTGTTGGTGATAATCTTCAAAAATTCTGTAAATTCTGGAATGATTCCTGCAGATTGGAAGGTAACAAATGTCACCCCACTATGTAAGAGAGAAAATAGGACACCACAGATCAATCAACAATACCTCAGTGGTAGGGAAAATGCTAGAATATATCAAAAAGGATGTGATAAATGAACATTTCAATAAGAATGATCTGATTGGGCATAGACAATATGGATTTGTGATTGGAAAATTGTGTCTGACAAACTTGGAGTGTTTGAGGATATTACTAAGAAAATTGATAAAGGGAAGTCAATGAATATAGTATATTTAGCTTTTTAGAAGGTTTTCAAAATGATTCCCACAGGAGACTGGTTTGCAAAATTAAAGCAAATGAAATTGAACCAAATGTATTTACATAGATTAAAGATTGGTGAGCAGAAGAAAGCAGTTTATGAATAAATGGTTTATTCTTGTGTTGGCAGACTGTGGCTAGTGAAGTATGGCAAGAATCAGTACTTTGGCCTCACATGTTCATTATATATTTATATATAGTATAAAATCAGTGATTGAGAGGTGTGGACCAAAAGCAAAATTTCCAAATTTGCAAAATCCAGCTATGAATGTGTTTTGTGTAAATTGTTTCAGGAGGATTTGGACAGGATTAGTGATTGTGTAATAACGTGGTTAGAGATTAGAAAGTGGAGATGTGCAAAAGTACATTGGTGTCCTTTTCAATAAGTCACCGAAGGCTGATATGCAACTACAGCAAGCTCTTCGGATGTTAGCCTTTATCACAAGGGGATTTGAGTACAGGAGTAGTGAATTCTTAGTATATCGGAACTCAGTTAAACCTAATCCGAGGCACCCTATGCAGCTTGGGCCTCTTTATCACAGAAAGGTATTATTGCCACAGAGCGAGTGACCCAGCGATTCACCAGACATGTTCCTGGGATGGCTTTAGTGTGCTATGCCAGAAGATGAGGAAAACTGGGCCTGTATTTCTAGAGTTTTGAAGAATGAAGTGTGGTCTAACTTACAAAATACTTAAGAAAGGTCAGATAGTGTAGATGAAGGTAAGATGTTTCTCTGGTTGGGAGTCCTGAACCAGATGTCACAATCTAAAATAATGGGAATGCCATTTAGGACTTAGATGAGGAGAAATCCTTTTGCACAGATGATGGTGAACCTGTGGAATGCTTGACCCCAGAGGGCTCAGTCTTTTGAGTGGCACAGTGGTTAGTACTGCTGTCTCCGTGCATCAGGGTTGGATTCCAACAATGGGTGACTGTGTGTGAGGAGTTTGCACATTCTTCCTGTGTCTGTGTGGGTTTCCTTCCACAGTCTGATTATGTGCAAGTTAAGTAGATTGGCAATGGTAAATAGTCTGCAGTGTCCATGGGATGTACATGATGGTTGGATTATCCATGGTAAATGTTAGGTTACGGTGATAGGGTGGGTCTGGTTGGGATGCTCTTCAGAGGGTCAGTACTGATTCGATGGGCCAAATTGCCTTTTTCCACACTGTAGGAATTCTATGATTCTAATGGGTAATGAGGGTAATGTAGGTAAAATGCACTGAAGTGTTTGGTTTGGCAGGATTGTATTAAATTAGAAAGTGGAGATGTGCAAAAGGACATTGGTGTCCTTTTCAATAAGTCACCGAAGGTGACATTTGTTACCTTCCAAACTGCAGGCTCGATGTGTTGAATGGCCTTCTCCTGTTCTAATGTTCATATGAAAGGCTAAAAATAGACACCTAATTGGTTAGATATATATAATTTATGTCTTTTTGAAACTTTGTTTTTGTTCGCATGTAATAGCAGTCATTTTCACTGATGACTATAATTTCTACCAGCCTGGAATTGCTAAAGCAGGAATACAGTAGAGTTCTGTCCTTAAGCTCTGATCATAGAAAGCCTCAATAGAGTAGTCTATTTATACCTACCCTGCTGATAGTGTAGATTGAGCTATGTGGCATTTTGCAGGATGCTGAGGGGCTGAATTAGAGGAAATCGGGTGCTGGTGGGCAAGGGCTAGTGGTGGAGATCTTGTATACACCATCCAGTCTCCCAGTTTCTCCTCTGTAGCATTGGCATTCTGTAGCATCACATTTTCTTTCCATACCAGCTGCAGACCAAGTAGAACTTCTACCACGTTAACATGACCAGACAATTCTCTTTCTCCTGATCTCTACGGAAAGTGTCTAATAAGGCTGAGCAGCACAGCACTTACTCTTTTCATGGCTTCTTCAGGCAACTCTTCACACTTCATTAATCCTCTATAGTGTACTTAATGATGCTTGATATTCAGTTTGAATCCCAAATAAGAGCTCCAGGAAGAATAAGAGCTGCCATATGTTTCACCCATCATTTTCTCTTTGCCAGCATATTTCCTCCTCTCAGTCTTGTACGAACTAAGTGGAAGCTGGATCTGACATTAATCTGTATCTTAGTGACTAATAGAGCCCGCAAGGTTCACAGGAGTAGAGATTGGCTTCACCATTTACTGCATATAGTTGCTAAATCACGTTGACACCAATGTGCTTGCTGTAAGTACTGGGACATTATATCTTACTGATAGCGAATGGCATCAAGTTGCATGTTTTTATAATCATAATGTACTCATGGCAACATAGACAATGTTTAGACTGTCTTTGACAAAGTGCACCTGTAATGTGTATTATGTGAGACAGAATGAAATAAAAGGTTTCAGAGCCTAATGAAATTTTGATTACCAATTCCAATATTTGGAAAATATTCAGCATCGTTCTGCCTACTTGTTTCTGACAGTCTTAGATTACTCAGATTTTGGCCCTGCCCCATCCAGGGTTCTGCTCTTTAAGTGCAGATAAATCATTCCAGGATTCTTCCTGCAGCATACATTAGCTCTGTTTTACCCCTATACACAGATTTCAATGATTGCAACACAAAGCAATTAGTCTCTTCAAGAAAGGGAATATTCTCCCCTCATCAGATTGCAAACAAATGACTATGGCTCAAGGTTGACTGTCAGTTATTCCACACCAGCAAAGACTGTCCTCTAAACCAGCACATAGAGTCATAGTGTCATAGAGATGTACAGCACGGGAACAGACCCTTCGGTCCAACTTGACCATGCCAACTAGATATCCCAATCCAATCTAGTCCCACCCTGCCAGCACCTGGGCCCATATCCCTCCAAACCCTTCCTATTCATAGACACATCCAGATGCCTTTTAAATGTTGCAATTGTACCAGCCTCCACCACTTCCTCTGGCAGCTCATTCCATACACATACCACCCTCTGCGTGAAAAAGTTGCCCCTTAGGTCTCTTTTATATCTTTCCCCTCTCACCCTAAACCTATGCCGTTTAGTTCTGGACTCCCCCACCCCAGGGAAAAGACTTTGCCTATTTATCCTATCCATGCCCCTCATGATTTTATAAACCTCTATAAGGTCACCCCTCAGCCTCCAATGCTCCAGGGAAAACAGCCACAGCCTATTCAACCTCTCCCTATAGCTCAAATACTCCAACCACGGCAACATTTTTGTAAATCTTTTCTGAACCCTTTCAAGGTTCACAACATCTTTTCGATAGAGCGGCACGGTGGCACAGTGGTTAGCACTGCTGCCTCACAACGCCAGAGACCCGGGTTCAATTCCCGCCTCAGGCGACTCTCTGTGTGGAGTTTGCACATTCTCCCCTTGTCTGCGTGGGTTTGCTCCGGTTTCCTCCCACAGTCCAAAAATGTGCAGGTTAGGTGAATTGGCCAAGTTAAATTGCCCGTAGTGTTAGGTGAAGGGGTAAATGTAGGGGAATGGGTCTGGGTTGGTTGCGCTTTGGCGGGTTGGTGTGGACTTGTTGGGCTGAAGGGCCTGTTTCCACACTGTAAGTAATCTAATCTAAAAGACCAGAATCGCACACAATATTCCAATAGTGGCCTAACCAATGTCCTGTCCAGCCGCAACATGACCTCCTAACTCCTATACTCAATACTCTGACCAATAAATGAAAGCATACCAAATGCCTTTTTCACTATCCTATCTACCTGCGACTCCACTTTCAAGGAGCTATGAACCTGCACTCGAAGGTCTCTTTGTTCAGCAACACTCCCCAGGGCCTTACCATTAAGTATATAAGTCAGGCTAAGATTTGCTTTCACAAAATGCAGCACCTCACACTTATCTAAATTAAAGTCCATCTGCCACTTCTCAGCCCATTGGCCCATCTGGTCAAGATCCCATTGTTATCTGAGGCAACCGGCTTCGCTGTCCATTACACCTCCAATTTTGGTATGATCAGCACACTTACTACCTATATCGCTTATGTTCACATCCAACTCATTTATGTAAATGACAAAAAGTAGAGGACCCAGCACCGATCCTTGTGGCACTCCACTGGTCACAGGCCTCCAGTCTGAATAACAACACTCCACCACCATCCTCTGGCTTCTACCTTTGAGCCAGTTCTTTATCCAAGTGGCTAGTTCTGTATCCAAATGGCTAGTTCTCCCTGTATTCCATGAGATTTAACCTTGCTAACCAGTCTCCCATGGAGATCCTTGTCGAACACCTTACTGAAGCCATATAGATCACATCTACCACTCTGCCCTCATCAATTCTCTTTGTTACTTCTTCAAAAAATTCAATCAAGTTTGTGAGACATGATTTCCACGCATAAAGCCATGTTAACTATCCCTAATCAGTCCTTGCCTTTCCAAATACATGTACATCCTGTCCCTCAGGATTCCCTCAACAACTTGCTGACTATTGACATCAAGCTCACTGGTCTATAGTTCCCTGTCTTGTCCTTACCACTTTTCTTAAATAGTGGCACCACATTAGCCAACCTCCAGTCTTCTGGCACCTCACCTGTGACTATCGATGATACAAATATCTCTGTAAGAGGCCCAGCAATCACTTCTGTAGATTCCAACAGAGTTCTAGGGTACACCTGATCAGGTCCTGGGGAGTTTATCCACTTATATGCATTTCAAGACACCCAACACTTCCTCCTCTGTAATACAGACATTTTTCAAGATGTCACCATCTATTTCCCTACATTCTATATCTTCCATGTCCTTTTCCACAATAAATACTGATGCAAAATATTCATTTAGAATCTGCCCCATCTCCTGCGTCTCCACACAAAGGCCACATGAAGGGTATGATGTACATGTTCAATGAACAACATACACTCCATGAACACATTTCTCTTCAGGTGAGTTTTTGTATGACTTCTGGGTTCAATGACTCAGGCACCATAGGCAGCTTTCCCTCAGCCTCCATTGGGAAGCTGAGACATCCTCACCTTCTTTTCAAAGGAGGCTCGATCTTGTTCTGTAAGTCACCATTATTCTGACTGCTCTTAGCCACTCTCAGTCTGGCAATGCCTCAATTTTAAAATCCTCTTCCTTGTTTTCAAACTCCTTTAAGCCCTATTTGCTCAACTCTTGATCTTCCTCCAAACCAACAAGCCTTCAAAATTTGTGCAAGCACTTGTTTTGTGCATACTTCATTCTAATCATTTCATCACATTGTGCTTTTATCAGCTGAGGTTTGAAGCTAATAAAATTTCTTCACTAAACTTCCGCAACTAGTTAGCCCTCTTACCTTTTCATAGTTGCTCCTTAAATCCCAGCTCTTCAATCTATTTCTCAGGCATCTTTCCTGATGTACATTTCTGTTGGCAGAAATGTTTTGTCAAAAATGTTTTATTGATTCTGCTCTTGACAATGATCGAGGGACATAGCACTATATTAAGTAAGTTTTATAAAATTAAAGCTGTCATGGTGGCTTAGTGGTTAGCACTGCTGCTTCACAGCACCAGCGACCCGGGTTCAATTCCAGTCTCAGGTGACTGCCTGTGTGGAGTTTATACAATCTCCCTGTATTTGCGTGTGTTTCTTCCAGGTGCTCTGCTCTCCTCCCACAGTCCAAAGATATGCAGCTTAGGTGAATTGGCTATGCTAAATTGCCCACAGCACACAGGGATGTGTAGATTAGGTCCATTAGTCAGGGATAAATATGGGGTATGGGTCTGGGTGGGTTTCTCTTCCAAGGGTCAGTGTGGATGTATTGGGCCTAATGGCCTATTTCCACACTGTAGGGATTCTATGAATTGTTGAAGCCTGGGACCCAACAAAAAAGGTAACATCTGGTGTGACTTCAAGAGATTTTCCGTGAAGCAGCAGAAGGAAGTTGCCAACGAGCTAATAACTGAAGGAATAATGAAGATGGAATATAGATTTTGCATTTTAAACCTCTATATATTTAGTGTTAATTTAGTATTAATATTTAGTATTTAGTATTGTTGTACTGACCATGCAATAGCAGTCATCCTGAGAGTCATTTTCAATATTGCCTGTTCGTAGAGCAAAGAAAAGCAATAGTAATATCTGCACCTGGAAAAGATCTGGAGGCTACAAGATTGTAATAACTCCAAAATCTTTACTGTTCTGAATCCACCAAATCAGTTATGTGACCCCTGGTATTTAGACCACAGGAAATGAGCTTTGTGAACTAAAAAAGTCCATTGCTTCAGAAATATCCTGCAAACAACTTCAGCGCATGACTTTAGCTGAATTCAGCTATGCTGCACCTCACTTGTAACAAATACCTGTTCATCATACCTGCAATGTACCTCTTCCAAAACAAGTTTACCACTGAATTATGAATTATTCACTTTTCTTTTGATAATTTGTAAAAGTACACTATTCTCTTCAAACTACTTTCCTTGAGCACAATTCTGAGAGTGGATGCCATAGCAACAATTTCAAGATGAGTACTTAAAATATAAGAAGATTTTCTTTTCTGTAAATTCTCAAAAAACCTGCTGCTGATTATTTAAAGCTGTGTCATATTTTGGCATTATAAACAAACCCACCTCTTCCTCAAATATTCCCAGATCACTGACAATTCAGAAAGGAACACAGACTTGGCTTCCATTCTGTCGACAACAGATTTTTAGCTGACATGATGCTTTCCTGATTTTCATGAGAATACAGTCTAAGAGTCACCAAAGGTCATAATTGTAAGTGTACAAGATAAGCCATTTCCAATTGAGATGAACAGAAATGTCTTCACACAGAGAATGGTGAGCCAATGGAATTTTATGTATAGAAAACGGTTGAGGCCAAAGCTTTGAATGTTTTCAAGAAGGAGTTAAATATAGTTCTTAGGGTTAAAGGGATCAAATGGTATGGGGAGAAAGGGGAACAGGGTGCTGAGTTGGATCAGCTATGACCATAATAAAAGGCAGAGCAGGCTTGAAGGGTTAGATGGCCTTATCCTACACCATTTCTATTTTCTATGTTTCTATGTCTTTCTTTGAAAATCCTGGATGCTTTGACAAACAAGGCATTGCTGACTTGGCAGAGGCATTGTGGAGTGAAAATTGCAAGATTCGATAGGTGCAATCAGTCTTATATGTAGCAATGGTGCTGAAGTGGTTAATGTTCATATTATATTTGTTTCATCTATTACTGGTGTTACACACAGTCAGTGGCTCAGAAGGAGTTCAAATCTAGTTTGAGAGGGAGCATATGTCATTTACTGGCCCCGAAGGTCCTATTAATTATACCTGACCAATGTAATTGTATGTATCATTATCATGCAATAAACTGTCTTGCTATCTAACAACAGTATTGCTTTTCATACCTCTATGGTGGTGTACCTTCTACCACTAATCTCTAGATAAGTCGAAGAGAAAGCAAAGACAAAAGAGGCTTAGTGGTCGGGAACCATCTGAAGTAATCTTTTCACAGGACTAAAGAGCATAAAGAAATGGCAAACACAACAAGGTACCAAGAGTGGCCAACTGAGAAAATACTAAAACTGGTAGGTGCCTGGACAGGAATAAATTGAGGCCAGTAGTCACCTTGATAAATACAAGCAATGGGTGGCTACATACTCCTCTGGACAGAAGTCAGCTTTTAAGAGGCTGCAGAGATCTCCAATTATGTGCCACAAGACCTTGAAGCTTTTCAGGTCATGTGTTCAGAGGTTAAGGAAGCTGAATGGACCAGTGATGGTCCAGAGGGAAAAAAAAACAAAAAGCAATATTTTTTTTTTAAATTAAGACGCAGTAAAGATTATACTTGGTAATACTGATCATACTGGAGCACTATTCTGAGGTATACAAGATAAGTCAGGCAGGATGGGTCATTTACTGTTTTTGTTTCCTTCGTGACAGGATATGACTTCCAAAGTCTCTGTAGAGTAAAGAGAATTACACAAGCTGCACTCCCTCCTCAACAGTCCTTCTTACTGCAGAACATGTAGCTGGAAAATTACATAGGACAGAAGGTGTATTTATGTTTAGTGGAATCAAAGGCAAAGACTACAAGTTAGTCAAAGTTGCTAAACTCAAAGAAAGAGTGAATTTAGGCTGAAAGAACTTGTTCTGCCAACATAAACCTTCACCTAAGGTTTACCGCTATGATCATAGAATGTGGAAACAGGCCCTTCCGCCCAACAAGTCTACACTGACCCTTCGAAGAATAACCCACCCAGATCCATTCCTCCTACCCTGTATTTACCCCTGATTAATGCACCTAACCGACATATCCTTGAACACTATGGGCGATGTAGCACAGCCAATTCACCTAACCGACATATCTTTAGACTGTGGGAAGAAACTACAACACCCGGGGAAAATGTGCAAACTCCACACAGACAGTCATCCGAGGCTGGAATCAAACCCGGGTCCCTGGCGCTGTGAGGCAGCAGTGCTAAAAACCGAGCAACGTGCCGCCCTGATGGTTTCATCTTTTATATAAGTCCTCCATATACTTTTGGCTATCTGTGGTAAGGTGAGATGTAAGTTCAGTTTGGATCCCATGCACTGTCTAGGAATTCAAAGTTTGGGAGAAGATTTGTAGCTCAGGTGCTCGTTGTTGTGGTTCTGTTCGCCGAGCTGGAAATTTTTGTTGCAAACGTTTCGTCCCCTGTCTAGGTGACATCCTCAGTGCTTGGGAGCCTCCTGTGAAGCGCTTCTGTGGTGTTTCCTCCGGCATTTATAGTGGCCTGTCCCTGCCGCTTCCGGTTGTCAGTTTCAGCTGTCCGCTGTAGTGGCTGGTATATCCTAGTAGCCACACACGCAGACGACAAACAACATGAATTTGACTGGGACAACACCACCATTATAGGGCAAGCGAAACAAAGAACAACCAGGGAATTCCTAGAAGCATGGCACTCATCCACAAACTCCATCAACAAACACATAGACATGGACCCAATATACCGGCCACTACAGCGGACAGCTGAAACTAACAACCGGAAG
>NC_057713.1:75435712-75455502 GCF_004010195.1 Chiloscyllium plagiosum
CCTGAGGCAGGAATTGAACCCAGGTCTCTGGCGCTGTGAGGCAGTAGTGCTAGCCACCGTGCCGCCCACACTCCCCACACTTCATCTAATGCCATCAACATATGCTTCAATTGCTTTCTTCCTCGTGTGTTTATCCCCTTGAATGTACGTATGCTATTCAGCTCAACTAGTTCCTGATGTACCAAGCTACACATTCTAACCCCTGTCTGGTGCAAATGAGGTTTTCTGGAATTTCCTTTTGCATTCATTAGAGATCATCTGTCCTTTTTTTATATAAAACTAGGGAAAAATGCTGTTCATGTTTTAATGTATGTGAAGTGCAAACTCGCTCCAGCCAATGACAATTGCCTGTTAGCCTCTGTCTTTTTGTACTTTAGCATTGATTAATGAGCACTGAGGGAAAGTGAGGTGCCTGCAAACCTACCCGCTGTTTTCTCTCTTGGCAGGTCAGCTGCACAGAGTAACATGTCCGCTGAAGAACTCATTGCAAAGCTTGCAGATAGCAGCAGTAAGTGGTCTAAGCAAATGCTTCAAGTTGTTCGACATGTGTGGACCGAACAGGGCAAACTAATTGCAACACCAGAAGATGCCAAGCACATGCTCACTGTGGGACAGGTGAGATGGCCCAGTGTGTGCACTTTTACTTTGAAGCTTGAAGGTGTAAGTTTGCATCCATAATCTTGCTATTTAACCCGTTTTGTTACTTCAGAGGTGTACAGCACCAGCTTTTGTTCTTTTGCGTATCTTGGAGTTTAGAACAGGTGTCACTACGTTAGAGTCTGAAGGTAACCAGTCAATGCTCTTGCAGTTTTGGCAATGATATTAAGTCTCTAGAAGAAGTACAATACTAATGTTCATTTGGGACTTTTCATTACCCCTTTTGACATGTCACTAACTTACATTTAGTTTTAAACATTTATTCGACTGGGACAACACTACCATTCTCGGGCAAGCCAAACAAAGAACAGCCAGGGAATTCCTAGAAGCATGGCACTCATCCACAAACTCCATCAACAAACACATCGACCTGGACCCAATATACCGGCCACTACAGCGGACAACTGAAACTGACACCCGGAAGCGGCAGGGACAGGCCACTATAAATGCTGGAGGAAACACCACAGAAGCACTTCACAGGAGGCTCCCAAGTACTGAGGATGACACCTAGACAGGGGACGAAACGTTTGCAACAAAAATTTCCAGCTCGGCAAACAGAACCACAACAACTGTCTAGGAAAGCAGGAGTTTATCATTTAAACAAAGGCTGTTAATTACTTTCCTGCTACACTTGATTAAGGGTAGGTGGGTTGGGTATCTGGACTGATACCAATTTCTGGGCATTTAACATTCTGCATGGATTTAGCACACCAAATAGAGCAAAACTCCACTTCGTGGGAAAGATTTCGCCACAGACACCCTTCACAATATTTCATTTGGAACATGATGGAACAGTCTCCTCAGGCAGATGTTGGAAACAGGTGATATTGATCTTTTTGAATGGATTTCTTGTAGGCATTGGTTAGTCAAGAAAGAATCAAGCCAATTATGGGCAAAAAATCACTTCAATTTTGTAAAAGAGACTTTGACTTCAAAGAAGTCAGATAAATATTGATAAGAAGTCAAATATGTTTAAAGATCTTTTCAGTCACTTTGATTTCATTCTAAAAAAATCAGATAAATAAAACCTATTTCAGAGGTTTTATAAGTCATATTAATATGTACATACAATTAACAAACTTACCACCGTATCTTGATATTCAGTGATATTACTATAATTGAATTCCCTGTCATTGATGTCCTAAGGGTTACTATTGATCAGAAACTCAACTGGACTCACCAGATACATACTATGGCCACAAGAGCAAATCAGAGGCTAGAAATACTGTAGTGAGTAACTCACCTCCTGACTTTCCAAAACAACTCTGACTTCCACCATCAACAAGGCACAAGTCAAGAGAATGACGGAATACTTCCCACTTGACTGGATGAATGCAACTCGAACAACACTAAAGAAGCTTGACACCATTTAGGATAACATAGCGTGCTTGATTGGCACCTTACCCACAATCATCCACTCCCTCCACCAAAAATGCTCAGTAGCAGCATCTATAAGTTACACTGCAGAAATTTACCAAAGATTCTTAGACAGCACTGTTCAAACCCAGAGCAACTCCCATGTAGAAGGACAAGGGCAGATACATGAAAGCACCATTATTTGCAAGTTCCCCTCCATCCTGACTTGGAAATATATCAGCATTCCTTCACTGTTGCTGGGTAAAAATCCTGGAATTCCCTCCCTGACTGCAGTGTGGGTGTACCTGCTACACATGGACTACAACGATTCAAGAAGGTGACAAAACACCATCTTCTTGGGCAGCAAAGTGGCCCAGTTGATAGCAATGCTGCCTCACAGAACCAGGGACCCAGATACAATTCCACCCTGAGGTGACTGTATGGAGTTTGCACATTCTCCCTGTGTTTGCGTGGCCTTCTGCCAGGTGCTCTAGTTTCCTTCCTCAGGAGGTTAGGTAGATAGACCATGCTAAATTGCCCATAGTGTCCCGGGATGTGCAGGCTGGGTGGATTAGCGTGTAAATGTGGGGTTACAAGGATAGGATAGTGAGTGTGTCTGCTTGTTCTTTGTAGGGTTGGTATGGACTCAATGGGCCAACTGGCCTGCTTCCACACTGCAGGGATTCAATGATTCTCAAGGGCAACCCTGATCGTACAATAAATGCTGGCCAACCAGCAACACCCATGTCCCATGAAAGGGTAAAAGAAATCAAATAAAATTCACCTCTCAAAATTTCCACATTTGCTTCTGAAATTGCCCTCCTGCTGCTATTGATGCCTTCTCAGAATTATACTGAATGCAACACAATGAGTCCTCCCTGGACTTGACCATGATAGCTCTAAAACCAGATGCACAAACTATTCATCCCTGTTGTTTTAAACCAAAAGGTCGGTGGACCAGTCAGTGGAGGGTATACTGCTGCAATTTCTGCTTTTTGGTAGAAGCATGGAGTGTGTCAGCACTTGTGATGTTGTTGTAACACTCAAAAATTCATTGCTTTTGGGAGTGCAAAATCAAATCCAATGTGTTTTTTCTTATTCAGAATGTTTATACATTGTATAGAAAAATGTTATATTACATTGCCTCTTGCAAACATTTGGTTCTATACTGTCTTGGGCATCTATATCAACCTTAGCTTGGGCACCTGACACAGCCCTCGGAAAGTCTTCACTGGCAGCCTGCACATTATGATCCCAACTAATGGTAATAATACTGGACACGGTAGATCACAGAATGAGACTTAGCTTGAAGACCACAGTCATATTTCTTTGCTTTCTGTTTATTATGGAGGTCAGTTACTGAACATTTCACATGAGACTGTCATTGTGCTTCTAACAAAAGAACAAAGATATTTATTACATACAAAATGACACATGGACCAACAGGCTGAAAGCTATCTTTTTCTGGCTATGCCCGAAGTTGTACAGATTATTTGGGAAGGTTTTTTTTGTTACAGCACCTAGTATGTTTTCACTCTATAACTAATCAAAAAACACCTCATTAACTACCTACCTTGCTTAATCACATTCCTCAAGTCTGATTCTAGTTCATTCTTACCATGAAGGGCTTATGCCCAAATGTTGACTCTCCTGCTCCTCAGATGCTGCCTGAGCTGCAGTGCTTTTCCAGCACCACACTCTCGACTCTAACTTGACACTAGCCCCACTTTCCTGCACTCGGCTCATAGCCTTGAATGTTATGACATTTCAAGTACTTATCTAATTACTTTTTAAAAGTTGTGAATCTTGCTGCCTCAACCACGTCCCAGGTAGTGTATTGCAATCCTGCATTACCTTCTGGGTGAAAATGGGTGAAAATGTATTTTGCAAAATACCTCTAAACCTCCTGCCTTTCATCTTAAAATTATGCCCCCTAATTGTTGAACCTTTAACTAAGGGGAAATAACTGTTTCCTATCTACCCTGTTCATGCCCCTCATAATCATATAAACCTCAATCAAGTCCTATCCCTCCATCTCTGCACCAAAGAACACATCCTGAGCTTATCCATGTTGTCTTCATAGTAAAAGTGCTCCATCGCAGGGAACATCTGGTGAATCATGTCTACATCATTAATTCAGCTTCAGCCTCAGCAACAACTTGGTGAAGGTGCCGTGCTGACTGAGAGACTAACACCATAAAGAGGGTGTCTGCTGTGCTCCCCTTCCCATCCCAGACCCACATCAATCCCTCAATGTTTCTTTTTGTTAATTTATTCATGGGATGTAGGCATTGCTGTTGAGGCAAGCACTTATTGCCCAGAGGCAGTTCAAAGTCAGCCATATTGCTGTGGGTCTGGAATCATATGTTGACCAGACCAGGTAAAGATGGCAGTTTCCTTCTGTCATGGTTATCATTAGACCCTTAATTCCAGATTATTTTTTCTATTTAAACTTCACCATCTGCCATAGTGGGATCTGAACCCAGGACTCCAGAACATTACCTGAATTTCTCAATTAATAGTTCAGCGATAAAACCAGCACCTCCCCATCAATGCATTCAGTAGGAGTACCCTAATCCTACAAAAAGATGAAGTGATGGCCTGCAGGACCCTTGGAAGTTCCATGATAAATGGTTCAGCTTTGTATTGTAATGGTCACTTTTTAAATCATTGCCATTAACTTCTGCATTACTGAGACTCAACCATTAAATTTGCAATTTCCAATGGCATAGTACAAATCAACTTTGACCAGCATTTGACCACTGAGCACTTTCACTCTGTATGCATTGCAAATGTATGATGAATTAATTGCAAATTAAACATAGCTGTTTTGCAAATGTCATTTATTTGCCACTCCAATGTCCTAATGTTTAGTAGACATGGATCCTGCATTGTGCCCACTAACCTGACACTGACACTAACTCCATCCACCCTGGGCTTTGTCCAAGCCATTTTCCAGTTGTATTTTAGTTCTAGAGAATGGCAAATAATGGCAGGGAATGCTGTGGCGCCATCAGCAGTGGGCTCTGATCAGTCACCAAGTACCCACTCAGAGTCTGAGTGTCCTTTTTCACCTTGCACTATCCTAACAACCCATTTACACCCATTCCCCCCTGTGGAAAGCCATCACATTGAAATTTACCTACAACTGTCCTCCCTACCCATCCACCAACAACCCCCCCACCCCCACAAAACTCTGACATTACAGTTGAATGAAGCCCACCCTACTGCTCAATACTCACCCTGTTAGGGTGGCACGGTGGCTCAGTGGTTAGCACTGCTGCCTCACAGCACCAGGGGCCCAGGTTTGATTTCAGCCTCGGGTGACTGTCGATGTGGAGTTTGCACATTCTCCCTGTGTCTGAATGGGTGTGCTCTGGTTTCCTCCCACAGTCCAAAGATGTGCAGGTCAGGTGAATTGGCCATGCTAAATTGCCCATAGTGTTAGGTGCATTAGTCAGTGGGAAATGGGTCTGGGTGGGTTACTCTTCGGAGGGTCGGTGTGGACTTGTTGGGCAGAAGGGCCTGTTTCCACACTGTAGGGAATCTAATCTAATCTAAAAGAAGATATTCTTTCTCATTTCTGTTTTAAATAGGTGACACCTTCCTCTAAGATTATGCCTTCTGGTCCTAGACTCTCCCACAAGGGAAACAACTTCTCCACATCTACCCTATCATGCTTCTTAAAGATCTTAGCTATTTAAATAAGATCTCTTTTCATTCTTCTAAACTCCAGTTAGTGCAGGCACAACTTACTCAACCTCTCCTCATCTCTTCATATCTGTGATAAACCTGGTGAACATTTTCTAGATTGCCTTCAACTCCTAAATCTCTACAGATAATGATGTGGAGGACCCAGTGTTGGACTGGGGTGGACAAAGTTAAAAATCACACAATACCAGGTTATTGTGTGAACAGAACCACAACAACGAGCACCCGAGCTACAAATCTTCGCACAAACTTTGAACACCAGGTTATTGTCCAATAGGTTTATTTGGAAGTACTAGCTCTTGAGCGCTGCTCCTTCATCAGGTAGCTGTGGAGCGGGATTGTAGGATCACAGTATCATGCATGCAACGGACACGATATATTGAACAAACGTAGATTGCTGTTAAATCTTTCATCTTTTCAAATGAGTTGCAGGTTTCAGTTCATTAATATGTAAATCCCAGAACTTTTAAATCACATCCTTGAGATAGCTTAAGGGTTTATATAAAAAAAGTGACATCTCAGGTCAGACAATACATTAAGAGCGTGAGGTTTGAGTATGTCTGTATCCCAAACTTGAATCAGACCGGTTCTATTTCCAAAGTAGGAACTTGTAAAATGCTACATGGATTGACTGCCTGCAGAGTGTGTGCTTTTTGAAGAAAATAGAATGTATCTGCAATCACAATTCTGCAACTTTAGTGGTCAGGGTCATTCAGCCTCAGATCTTTGGGTGACCATCCTCCAAGGCGGACTTTGGAATGCACAACGCAGAGTGGCCGAGCAGAGACCAATAGCCAAGTTTGGTACCCATTAGGATAGCCTCAACCAGGACCTTGGGTTCATGTCACACTCCAGGTGACCCCACTACACTCTATATACTCTCTCACACACACATACATGCACACTCTTACATGCTCGCACACTCATGCAGACCCTCTCTCATACACATGCTCTCTCTCAGACACCCACACGTACGACCCCAAGAGGTGCACACATACAAACATAAACTCTTGCATGCACTCACATGCAAATACACTCACATGCATATACTCACACTCTTTCTCGCATAATCACACACACATACACACCCTCTCTCTCTCCCTAACATGTACGTACACACACATATGCAGAATTATGATTACAGTTACATTCTATCTCTTTAAAAAGCACACACTCTGCAGGCATTCAATGCAGGAAGTCAATCCATGTAACATGTTATAAATTCCTACTTTAGAAATAGAACCAGTGTGATTCAAGTTTGGGATACAGACAGACTCTAACCTCACACCTTTAATGCATTTTTTAAGCTGAGATGTCACTTTTTTTTTATAAAACCTTAAGTTATCTCGCGAATGTGATTTGAAAGAAGTTTGGGGATTTACGTATCAATGAACTGAAACCTGCAACCCATTCTAAAAGATGAAAGACTTAACAGCAATCTAGGTTTCAAGATTAGAGTGGTGCTGGAAAAGCACAGCAGGTCAAGCAGCATCCGATGAACAGGAAAATTGATTTTCCTGCTGTGCTTTTCCAGCATCACTCTAATCTTGACTCTGATCTCCGGTCATCTGCAGTCCTCAGTATCACCTAGTAATCTAGGTTTGTTCGCTGTATTGTATCCATTGCATGCGTGACACTGTGATCTTTTGCTATAAATTCTGTGTCATATGATCTTGCTCCATAGATACCTAATGAAAGAGCAGTGCTCAAAAGTTAGTACTTCTAAATAAACCTGTTGGATTATAATGTGGCGTTGTGTGATTTTTAACTCTTTATAGATAATACAATTCCACAAACATTGAGGTCTCCTGAGATTTCCACTCCAGGTTCTTTGTCTGGGTACATCCATTCTCTCAAACAAAGCACTGGATGAGAGTCTATTTCTGAGGACAATTTTTCACCCTGTGGGACAGAAAGCTGTGAACGGGTTAAGTCACTGCAGGTTTAGATCATATTTCATGTTGTAACAGTGCAGTGCTAAAATGGTTATACATTGTTGAAGGTAAAGAAGATGCATGTTCCATTGGAAATTTTCTTCAACACCAAAACATAAACTGATCATTCATCTTAACAGAGGTGGTGTCTGAGGTTTTGTTCAATGAAAAGTGGTGACCATGCACTGCAGTAATTGCTTTGAAACAATTAATTGCATGTAAAACATATTGGATTTCTGAGAATTAATGCGATGCTTCTAAATTATTCCAATGTCTCCATTGTGTCACCTGGCATTATCACTGTGCTAGCTAGACTTCAAGCAGATCTAATAAGACTGGGCAGCTATGAGGTGCTGTGGGAATCAACAGCAGCAGAATCTTGCTCCAGCTCAATCTACAACCTCATCGCCTGCCATATTCCCAATCCACCGTCACCATCAAGCTGGGGATGAACTTGACCATAATGAAGTGCACAGGAAGGCATGCCAAGAGGAGCATCAGGCATACCTAAAAATGAGGTGACAATGTGGTGAAACTACCAAACAAGACTACTTGAATACCAAACAGCATAAGCAGTAAGTGATAGGCCAAGCTAAATGATTTCAAAACCAACAGATCAGATCTAAACTCTACAGAGATGCCACATCCAGTCATAAATGATGTTAGGCAATTGAATAACATATTGGAGGAGAAGCCTCACAAATATCCCCATCCTCAATGAGGGAAAAGCCCAATATATCAGTGCAAAAGATAAAGCTGAAGCATTTACAACAGTCTTCAGCCAGAAGCACTGAGTGAATGATTCATCTCAACCCTCTCCTGAGGTCTCCAGCATCACACATGCCAGCCATCAGCCAATTCAATTTACTCCATGAGATATTAAAAAAAAAGTTCAGAGACACTAGATATTCAAAGACTAAGGGCCCTTTCAACAATCCAGCAACAGTACTGAAGACTTGTGATCCAGAATTTGCTATTCTCCAATCCAGCTGTTCAAGCACAGTTACAATTTGTGGAATGTGTTTGTTAACATGGAAAATTGCCTGGGTATGTACTGTACACACAAAAAGCGGGATAACTCCAACCTGGTCAATTACTGTCTCATCAGTCTAATCTCGGTCATCAGTAAAGTGATTGAAGGTGTCATCAACAGTGCTATCAAGCAGCACCTGCTCAGCAATAACCTGTTCAGTGACACCCAGTTTGGGTTCTGCCAGAGCCACTCAGCTCCTGACATTATTATAGCTTTGGTTCAAAAGAGCTGAATTCTGGAGGTGAGGTGAGAATGACTGTGCTTGTCATCAAGTTCACGTTTGATCGAGTGTGGTATCAAGGAGCCTGAACGAAACCGGAATCAACGTGAGTAGGGGTAAACTCTCCACTGGTTAGTTGTTCCTGGCATGCAGGAAGATAAGTGTGGTTTTAATAGGTCAATCATCTTAGCTCCAGCACATCTCAGCAGGAATTCCTGAGGGTAGTGCCCTAGGCTAAACCATCTTCAGCTGCTTCATCAATGACCTTCCCTCCACTATAAGTTCAGAAGTGGGATTTTTGTTGATGACCGATCAATGTTCAGCACCATTCATGACTTCTTAGACACTGAAGTAGTCCAGGTCCAAATGGACACTGCTCCTTAGATAGCACCTTGATCTAGAAGGACAGGGGCAGCAGATTCATGGCAAATCCCTCATCTGCAAGTTTCCCTCCAAGCCACTTGAAATATATTGCCACTTCTTCACTGTCACTGAGTCAAAATCCTGGAACTCCCTTTCTAATGCATTGTGGATTTATCCACAGCAAATGAATTACAGTGGTTCAAGAAGGCAGCTCACCATCATCTTTTCAAAGACAATTAGGGATGGACAACAAATGCTAATCTTGTCAACAAGGCCTGAACCCCATGAAAGAATAAAGATAGGAAAACAAAGTCTTGTTTTGTAGCTGTCAAGAGTGTAGCATTACTATTGAGTTAGCAAAGCCTATATCTGTGCTCCAAACCAATTGTGAAGTGCTATTGATGTGATAATTCATCCCATGTGTCTCATCCTAAGTCTCTGACCCTGAGGTAGAATCTGGTCAATCATGCACAATTGAAAAATTAAGATAACCTATTTCAGTATCACAATTGCCTCAGTATATTTTTCACAATGTTAATGTGTTCCTTCGAGCTTTGCGGAAATGGTGGAACATTAGTTAAATATATAAAATACTATTCAGTGCTCAACTGTCTCATGATAGCTTTGTCCTGGCACTCACAAGGTCAATATAAATTGGGTTTTTATCATACCAAGTGGTAGCAAGAGAATATGTTTTATTTGAATGTTAAAATCCTTTATCCTGCACTGATATTATCATCAACTCTATATACCCTTTAAGCCCGTTAACTGGTTATTTGCCTCTGTCAGGTTTTTGGCAACTTGCTGTGTGCAAAATGGCTTTTACTTTCCCACATGCAAACAATAACTGTCCTTTCAAATAGCTGCAATCCTTTTAATGTTCTGAGGGGCATGGTAGGTTTTCTATTAATACAAATTCTTACAAGAATGAAATTCCTAGTGTGTCCATTGGAGGCTCCCAATAATATGGGAACTCCCTTGTCTTTCTAGCTCTCCCCTTTCAAATCAAACCATTCATCCTTTTCACACTGTCATCATGACTTAGTGGATCCAAAGCTGTTACATCCATGTGCATTAGTGTTTATATAATACAGAGTTAATTGCAACATTACTTTACAAGTAAGTAATCCTCCTCCAGTTCACTTTGGTGTTCATTGTTCCACTTGAACCTCTTGTCTTTCCCCAAGTCTACCTTCTTAATGTCTTCTTCCTCAAATGCTGGTCTAATGGGCGGTGGCACAGTGGTTAGCACTGCTGCCTCACGGCGCCAGAGACCTGGGTTCAATTCCCGCCTCAGACGACTCTCTGAATGGAGTTTGCACGTTCTCCCCGTGTCTGCGTGTGTTTCCTCTGAGTGGTCTGGTTTCCTCCCACAATCCAAAAACGTGAAGGTTAGGTGAATTGGCCATGCTAAATTGCCTGTAGTGTTAGATATAGGGGAATGGGTCTGGGTGGGTTGCACTTCGGAGGGTCGGTGTGGACTTGTTGGGCCGAAGGGCCTGTTTACACGCTGTAAGTAATCTAATCTAAAAAAACTTTCACTGAAATGCATCCTATTCTTTTCACATTCTTATCTGTCTTTGAGATATTCAAGATGGTATTAGATTATTTATATTATACATATGTTCAGGATAAGTGGGAAAAGACAAGAAATTGCACAGAGTCAAAATGCTCAGAAAGTCAGAACATGCATGATGGGCTAATTGGCTTCCTTCTGCACTGTAAGTATTCTGTGAATTCCAGAGCAGCTTCCTTCTGAAATCCCTATTTAATTTCTTGATGAATATTTTATATTGACGATCTTCAGTTTTGTCCTCTGCCACAGGAGGAATCATTCTTTTGTCATCATCTAGTCCATGAAAACTCTCAAAAATTGTCAACACTTCTATTAAACTTCAACCTTCAGCCTTCTTTTCTTTTAAAAGAAAAAGGAAGGCAGAAGCAGTATCTCAACCCTCTCCTGCCATGTATATCCATGCATTTCTGCTGTTATTTTTGTAAACCTCTATGTACCTTCTCCAGTGCCTCTCTAACTTTTCCATAATATTGTGACCAGAGCAGCGTGCAGTATTTCTGAGCTGACATTTATTTTGCAGGCAGTGATTCTACCTCCACCAATAAACATCAGGGGCACAAGCCCATCTTTATTTGGCTTGGATGTGGGCAGCCACTGAGGAAGAAAGGAAAGTATTCAGCTTTGGAGCTGGCTTGCAAGATGAGTCTGGTGTCTAAACTGGTGACAGTGTGGAGAGAAGGTTTCTAAAGTTTGAGGGAGGGGAAAGTATGGAGTGGGGGAATGGTGGGTGGGGTGGGGGCTCTAATTGGTACTCATGGGTTTAATTGTTCAATACTTTGATTACTCTCTATATGCTATTCGTCAACCCTGTAGGTATAATTAAAGAAAAACTGAAAACAGATTGAAAAGCGTGAAGCTGGAGCCATTTTGTAGCATCACAATAAAAACCCATGTTCACACATCGAAGTAGTTGAATATTGTCTCTGCAAATCTCCAAGGCAGAAAACAGGCTTTCAATTGCTCTATCGGAGAGCAGCCTGTTTGACATCTTCCCTAGCACAGGTAACATTGTAATGAGGTCAGTGGTGCTGGGTTGATTCTGGGATGTCCGCTAACCTATCCATAGGGTAGTTGGTCTTTAATTCTTGTGCAAGTATGGTTTAAATGTACTTCCATATAAATTTAGCATAAATTCCCCTCTTTTGAAGTCTATCCCTCCAGAAATAAAGCACAGTTTTAAGTTTGCTTCAGTTCATATTCCCTTGCAATTCTGTATCATAATTTTTAGTGATTGATGTATTTTCACTTAGAGGTCCTTTATGCCATTTAGACTTTAACCTTCCAGAAAATAAGTGACCTCTGTTTTATTTCTACTCAAATGAACTACTATTTATCTATGCCGAATATTATTTCACATCTTTTTGCCTATGCTGCAAAGTTATTCATAACCTCCTATAATTTGTTACAGTCTTCTTTCAGTATAAATTGTACCCATTTGTCACAAATTTAGAAACAATGTGTTTATTTCCAAGTACAAATCCTTGATGTAAGTCATAAACAGCAGTGATCTTGCACTGATCTTTGCAAACACCACTTTCTTCCTTCTATTGCTCTAAATAACTATCCCCTTCACTCCAATAGCTACCCCTTCCTTTCAAATTAATTCAGTTTCATTTCTATAAGTCTGATTACAACATGTTAATTTTTAGTTAAATAGTATCAGGAACAAAATACTTGTTCATGATAACTTTCACCCCAAATTCTGAATAGGATGAGCAACAAGGGCAAATGTCTCAATAGATATTTTTGAGTTTATTATAGTGTACGAACTGTTAAAATCAATGCATAATTTCACTCTCAAAAAAGTAGCAAAACATTTTGTATATAAGTAGCAGAAAGCTATGCAAATGTGTTTGAAATGTGCACATTGCCTAAATTGCTTTCAAAAGTCAGATTATTTGCATCTCATATTATACACTGAAACCTAGAAACTATTCAAATGTAAGATACTAGAACTCAATCAAAAATCTCACTCTATGCGTTCTCATACATTTAATAGGAATATTCTATAAAACATAACTTTCAAAGTATAAGTGTTTTATTAATCAGAAGATGACAATTGCTTAACAGCTAGCTGTAGTGAACATGGGCTGGCACAGTGGTTAGCACTGTTGCCTCACAGCACTAGGGTCCCAGGTTCGATTCCAGCCTTAGGTCACTGTCTGTGTGGGGTTTGCACATTCTCCCTGTGTCTGGGTGGGTTTCCTTCTATAGTCCAAAGATATGCAGGTCAGGTGAATTGGACATGCTAATTATCCATACTGTTAGGTGCATTAGTCAGAGGGAAATGGGTCTGGGTGGGTTACTCTTCGGAGGGTCAGGGGTGTGGATTTGTTGGGCTGAAGGGCCTGTTTCCACACTGTAGGGAATCTAATCTGTTGGATTCGTCAATACCACATTATTTGTGCAGAGCTTCTTATGTCATGAGGGATAATGTAAGCATTACATCAGATAAAATACCATGATGGAGAGAAAGGCCCACATTTGAACATACACAGATGAATGTTAAATCATCACACTCCAGTACCTGTATTTGTCAGATTCATGTTTCCATTAATCTTTCAGAAATTTCAGCATATTCTTCCTAGTTGCTTTTTATTTCAGTCTTGACTTACCATACAGCATGCTGATTTAACTTTAGAGACAGTCCAAATTTAGGGGAACAGATTTTCTTACATGAGAGTTTTCTCCAATTCTTACCTGTACCACACTAGACCAAAGGTTTTTCAATGTATACCATCCAGTTTCGCAGGCATGTGTACTTTGCATTCAACAGCAATATTTCACTTTGAATATACTACAGCTTAGGACATGGTAAGCACAGATGGGCAGCAGGTACTCAGTAGATAATTTGATCTGAAATTTTGGGTCAAATAGCTAGCACTTTAGAGACTATGTTGACCACTTACAATAGGAAATGTACACACACATCATTTGATGACCATTTGTTAAAACTAATTTGGTTGTAACCACACAACTTAATTGGTTTTCCCTGTATTACAATTATATTATTCGAATTCCCAAGGTACTCAAACAGATTGAATGTGTACCAGAAATGGTTGCCAAATGAAGAGGGTTTTTATTTAACTTTTTTTAAGAGTAGTTCCACAAAACTTGAGGCTTGTGCTTGTGACTTCATTCATTTAGCATCCTTTATTCTGAATAACAGACAATTGGTTGTCTCATGATCAAATAATTGAACCATCATGTTTGCTGCAATTGTTTTTTTTAAAAGGATTTCACAAGAAAGAAGCTAAAATTTGTAAAATATCACTATCATTAGCAAGTTTCATAATAGTAAGCACTTAGATGTGAACCAGTATCCCAAGTCTGAATTTTGTTCCAATTCCTAAAATAATATATTTTGAGAATAGGAATGGTACAAAAGTAGTCAAGACATCACTATATAACAATAAAGAGGCAAGAGTATGTCAATTTACTTGTACGACCTTCAAAAGCAATAGGTCAGGCATCCCTGACAATATTCTAGTGTGGATTATGTGTTTCTTTACCCTGCCATTTTAAAATCCTGAATAATGCTCAATGCCCCTCTCAACTCTCATGTAGCGCAATTGGTGAGATTTCCTCAACACCAGTAAAGCAGGATTTTGCTCCTGAGGTGAATGTGCTGAATTGGGACATTTCCTGGCTCACTGCACTTGGCTTTGGGAATAGAGCATATAGAATACCTGATCGGGGTGGTGAGGAAGAATGCGATAGAGTCAGCACTGCCACCCTGGGATAGAGTGCAAGGACAGATGAGGACCAAGGCAGGCTGATTAACAGGTCTACCTTGATGCTCTAGCACTTTGTGCTGTTCGTTATGAGGCTCTCATTCTCTCAACCCTCACACTTTATTATTTTCACTCCCCATACTCCTTGCATCCCATTCTGGCCAACCCATGCTCCACCTAATCTTCATGCTAAATTATGTCCCCATTTCCCCTCATAGCTACATTTTCAACTTAGTATCAATTAAGTCAGCCCACAACTTCACATGCTACCCTTCGTACTTAAACCCTTTGTGCCATCTCATCTAGTATTCACCATCATCAGTCCTCAAAATACATACTGATAGAAAACAAAACATTGTCTTAAGTGTCAATTACAGGTTTTAATATTCAAAAAATTATGTTGCTAAAAATTCATTAAATGGACTTGAATCTCAACTATTTAATCCCTTACAATTAAGAACAAATATTTGCATTCAGAACACCATATCAAAAGTCACTAATCCCTCAACAACTTTTCACAGTTGGCAATAAAATTATGAAATTTGAGTATCCTTCCCATCCTACTTTGATAATGATAGTATGTGCAAGTGGTCAAGCAATAATAATACTATGATGGTAGTATTTCAGGATTGTGAAAAGTCATGCTTGTGCAGAAAGTGTTTCAGCTCATCAAGATTGCCAAAGTTGTCAAGAAGCTGTCCAAATGTGAATGGGGAGATAAAATTTCAGAATGTCTGTCCACATAAAACTATCAGAGGATTTGTGCTGGATTGATTCCCAACTCCTCTTTTCACCATGGGTTGCCTATTGATGAACAGCTTCAACTGCTTATTAAATAAAAATATTTGTTGACATAAAGGATTAAGCATTTACGGGACTGTTTGTTTATATAAGGAATTAGTTGCAACAATTTCAATAGTTTAGATTTTCCTAAAAATGAGAGTGTTTCCTTCTCCCAATGGTGACATAATCAATAGACTGAGTTATGGCCTTAGTGGATAATAAGGAAATTAATGTGGAGTGGAAAGAGCCAAGGATGGTGAATGGAGGAATGCATTCACACCAAGTTGACACCAGGGTGTTAAAGACAATCAAAATGATTGGGGACATATGGGGTATCAGGAATCATGAAAAGTATGGCTACAGGTTGGCATGGGTTCAGGAGGGGCCTGGAGGCTGGGGAGGGGGACATATGGAGTAAGTGCATTCCATAATGGAGGGATATTCTGAACGTTTTAATCTTTATTTCTAAATTTTGATCACAGAGCCAAAGGCTCCAGACAGACTCCTCTGCACTTTCTCATTCACCTGGAATCTCAATTTAGCCAGTCCCTGGGAAATATGGGTGGCCCAATTCACAGGTTAGTTTCACGGTGCTGAGATTTCTGTGCAGATCCAAAAATGAAAACCAAGTCAAAGGCTGGCTGTTTTATATTTGCAAAACTTAAAGTGTAGTGTATTTAAATAACTTAACAGTTCTACAAACCCAATCATAAATAGTATTTATGTCCACTCTAAAATGTCATAGATAACAAAGTGAGGGATTAGTCACTTGCTTCAGTGAAAATGGGATCTGTTTGAATTCAACACTGAGTTCAAATGGCCCTGATAATCTTGGATTCTCCTTAAGGTTATAAGACCATAATAAATCAGAACTGGAGTAGGCTAATTCACCCCCTTGAGCCTGCTCTGCCAATCAATATGATCATGTGTAATCCAACAGCCCACTCGATCACTATCCTGCCCCTTCCCCATAACCTTTAATTCCCCTACTGATCAAGAATCTACCTCAGCCTTAAATATGTATAAGAACTCAGTTCCTAAAGCTCTCTGGGACAAGGAGTTCCAAAGGCTTAAAATCATTGAACAAGAAATTCTCTTCATCCCAGTCTTAATCTATTCATCTCAGTCTTAATCTATTCAGCTCAGTCTTAATTATTCTGAGACAATGCTCTCTGGTCCTAGGCTTTCCCAGCTGGGGAAAAATCCTCTCAGCATTTACTCTGTCAAGCCCTTTAAGAAGCCTAAATTTTTCAATTAGATCACCTCTCATGCTTCTAAACTCAGTGAACAGAGCCTCAACCTGATTAACCTTTGCTCATAATGGAATACCTCCATATTATGGATCATCCTTGTAAATATTCTCTGAACCATCTCCAATGAAATGATAGTTTTTCTCGGATAAGAGGAACAAACTGCTCACAAAACTCCAGATGTGGTTTCATCAGCATCTTGTACAATAGCAGTAAGACTTTGCTACTTTTATACTCCAAACCCCTCAAATTAAGTACCAACATTCCATTAACATTCCTGATTATCTGCTTCACTCATGTTTTGTGCACAAGTATTCCCAAGTCCCTTTGTGTTGCAGCTTTCTGCCATTTTTCTCCATTTAAATAATACTCAGTTCTTTTGTCTCCCCTCCAACATGACCAATTTCATATTTTTCCACATTATACTCAATTTGCCAATTTTTCACCCACTTACTTAACATATGAATAACTCCCTGTAAAGTATTTGTATCCCTCTGTGTCTTGTCTTTCCACCTATTTCAGTATTGTCTGCAAATATGGTTATAGCACTTCCTTCCTCCACATCAATAATGTGTACTGTAAAGAGTTGTGGTCCCAGCACTGATTCCTGTGGAACCCAGCTGGTTACAGCTTGCCAACCTGAAAAAGAATCCCTTATCTCCACTTGCTGTTTCCAGCCCATTAGCCAATTTTCGATTCACACCAAAATACTTCCAACAACATGGGCTCTTATGTTATGACTTAATCTTCTGTGAGGTATTTGTCGAACATCTTCTGAAAGTCCAACAAAAAACACATCCACTGGTTTCCCTCTATATTCCCATTTTGAATAGCTGTTTGTAACATTAACATGTTGCAGTCGTCTGATACTACTCCAGAATCTGAGTATTTTTGGAAAATTATAGCCAATCCATCTCTGTTGCTACTTCTTTAAGGATCCACGGTGCAAGCTACCATTACTGCCATTAGCCCCATTACTTCACCTAATGTTACTTCTCTCGTGGTGGTGCTGGGACTTAATTTCTCTCCTGTTTTCTATAGTATGAATGAAATTTTCAAATCAACTTCCACCATATAAAGACTCATGCACAATACCTGCTTAACTCCTTTGCCTTTTCCTTCTTTCTCACAATTATCTCCTCAGATTCATTTTCTAAGACATCTTTGTTCGATTTGACCTCTCGCTTTGTTTTTGTATATTTAAAGAAGCTCTTATTGTCATTTTTATATTCCCCCCTAATTTGGCCTCAATATATTTACTCTCTCTTTATTAGCTTTTTAGTAATCCTTTGTTGAATTTGAATTTATCCTAGTCTTCAGAGCTGTCACTGACTTTTGGCTCCTTTTATGCTATTTCTTTCAACTTTATACCTTTAACTTCCTTGGTAAGCCATTGTTGATTTATCCCTCTCTGAGAATTTTTCCTCATTACTGGGATATATTTTAACTGAATGTTATGAATTAATACTTAAAATGTCTACCATTGTTTGCTTGCTGTCTTTCCTGCCAATCTATCTGCTCAGTCCATTTTTACTAAACTGACCTCATTTCATTTTAATTTTCCATAAGTTAAACATAATTGTTTCTGACCCACATTTTCATGCTCAAACTGAATATTAAATTTTACCATGTTACAAAGGCTACTTCATGGTGACTCTTTTACTTTGAAGTAATTTATTAAATCTGCTTCATTACCCAATACCAGATCCAATGGAACCTGTTCACTAGTTGGCTCAATGGCACATGGTAGACAAGCAGGAAGCTGGAAGAACGCAGCAAGCCAGGCAGTATCAGGAGGTCGAGAAGTCAATGTTTCAGGTGTAACTCTTCTTCAGGACTGGGGATAGGTGTAAGGGGAGCTGCAGATAAAGGGAGTGGCAGAAACAAGGGTTGAGTTGGGGATAGGTGAAGACAGGCAAAGGATTGGTCAATGGGAGGAATAAATCCGGAAGGTGGCTGGGAGGCGTGGAAGGGAAAGGGAACACTCTATGAATTTGTTGTCATAGTTACCCTTGCCAACTTGATTGATCAACTTATAATAAAGGTTAAAGTCACCTGTAATTATTGCTCTATTCTTTTTACATATTCCTAATATTTGTTTCCTTATATCTTTCCTCACAGTGTGGCAGTTATTTGGGATCCATATACTCCTACCAGTTCTTTGCCATGCTGTTATTTATAGACTCGACATCATTTGAGGCTGGATCATCTCTTACAACTTATTAACAGTGCTACTCCATCATCTTTTCTTTCCCTCCCATCTTTCTGAAAAGTCAAATATCCCTGATCTCCCTGTAACCATATCTCTATAATGCTACGAGATCATATCCATTCTCAAGTTTGTCAATTTGTCTACCGTATTTCAAAGGTTTCATGCACTTTCAGACACAAAGTCTCTGGGTTTGCTTTTTTGTCATTTTTAATTACCCTAACTTTACTGTGGTCATAGTTGCCTCTTGCCTTTGATTATCCTAGCTACCATTTTTGAATTGTACTGTTCTTTCTTTTATGGTCATCATTACTTCTCTTTCACTTGTCACCTGTTTAGGTTTCCACTGCCTACCATTCTAGTTTGAACCACCCCCAAACACACTTGCCAATATTTGCACTAAGACATCAGTCTTGATTCTGCTCAGATGTAATCCATCCAATTTGTACTAGTCTTATTCACCTCTGTAACTGTAGCATTCCCACACTTTCTCTCCCTTTCCCTTGTAGCAGAGCCAATCATAGTCCAAATTTGGCTGTTACTGGTTTTCTCTAAGAGACCATTCCCACCAATAGTATCCAATCCATATAGCTGTTTTTGATGGGATTGACCATAAGTCTACCTAGTTCTCTTACTCTCCCTGGTGGTCACCCATTCCCTTCCTGTCTTGGTAGTGTTCATTTATGGTGTGAAAAATCTCTCTGTACTTGCTGACAATGGTTCTCTTAACTGTGGTTCTGTTCGCCGAGCTGGAAGTTTTTGTTGCAAACGTTTCGTCCCCTGTCTAGGTGACATCCTCAGTGCTTGGGAGCCTCCTGTGAAGCGCTTCTGTGGTGTTACCTCCGGCATTTATAGTGGCCTGTCCCTGCCGCTTCCGGTTGTCAGTTTCAGCTGTCCGCTGTAGTGGCCGGTATATTGGGTCCAGGTCTATGTGTTTGTTGATGGAATTTGTGGATGAGTGCCA
>NC_057713.1:75459377-75500038 GCF_004010195.1 Chiloscyllium plagiosum
CTGTATTCTTCTATGTTCTATGTTCTATGTTCTATGAATTTGACTGGGACAACACTACCATTATAGGGCAAGCCAAACAAAGAACAGCCAGGGAATTCCTAGAAGCTTGGCACTCATCCACAAACTCCATCAACAAACACATAGACCTGGACCCAATATACCGGCCACTACAGCGGACAGCTGAAACTGACAACCGGAAGCGGCAGGGACAGGTCACTATAAATGCCTGAGGAAACACCACAGAAGCGCTTCACAGGAGGATCCCAAGCACTGAGGATGTCACCTAGACAGGGGACGAAACGTTTGCAACAAAAACTTCCAGTTCGGCGAATAGAACCACAGCAACGAGCACCCGAGCTACAAATCTTCTCACAAACTTTGAATGGTTCTCTTAATTTTTCAGATACTCCACAGTATCCGTGCTTCTAGGAGCTGCAGCTGGAGACACTTTCTTTGCACGTGCTGGCCCCAGGTTCTGGAAACATGTCCAGCCTCCCACATAGAACAGGAAGAGCAAACCACGACTTTGAGGTCTCCTGCCGTGACTCATTCTTTCGACAAAAACACTAAAAGGCTCTTAAATCAAATGATATCAATTACTTTACGGTCTTTTCCTGGACCTTCTTCAACCAGAGTATACCCCTTAAACTATGATCCACAAACAAAGATGTTACAAGTTCTAAAGCAACTAAAGTAGTCCAAATACTAACCATCTGTACTTACCCATCTAGCTGCTTCCACTTGCCCAGTGTCATTTTTTAATTATGAAGCCACCTCAGGAGCATTGGCTCTGGATTGAACGAAGGCTACATTGGCTGCTCTGTTTAAAGTTTTCCTGCTGCTTTGCTCAGCTGCTCCTTGCCAAAATCACAGCTCTCTCTGATGTCAAGTGCTCTGTACTTTTAGTTTCCTTAAGGCTGCTCTTTCCCTTTTTACCCGAGTTCCCGAAGATCTTGTGTTTATATTAAATAGCAGAAATACTCACCAATGAGTGAAAAGGAGGGACTGATCACCTCCTCCTATCTCCCTGTTTTTCCAAACTCCAGCTTTTTTTAATGTAAAATTTTATGTTCATAAAAAGTTTTATTACATACGCAGGTATTAAAGCAGTTCTGTACCGCTCTTGCTTCTAAAGAACAAGCAAACATTGGAATTTGACATTCCCTGCAGTTGCAAATCCCAAAGGCATTTCCTACTATGTAGAATACTATTTAATGACATTAAGACATGGAGAGGATCTGATATCTGAATGTTATATTTTGGCAGAAAGATCTCGGTGGTCTTTCTGCACTGCTCCTTGGCAGCAGCTGCCCCGGACTTTAGTGCATCCCTCAGCACATAGTCCTGGGCCTTGGAAGGTGACAGTCTGCAACACTCAGTTGAGGTCAACTCTTTGCATGGGAAGACCAACATGTTTCGGGCAGACCAAAGAGCATCTTAGGGCGGCACAGTGGTTAGCACTGCTGCCTCACAGGGCCAGAGACCCGGGTTCAATTCCCGCCTCAGGCGACTGTGTGGAGTTTGCAATTCTACCCGTGTCTGTGCGGGTTTGCTCCGGTTTCCTCCCACATTCTAAAAGTGTGCAGGTTAGGTGAATTGGCTATGCTAAATTGCCAGTAGTGTTAAGTGTAGGGGAATGGGTCTAGGTGGGTTCTGCTTCGGCGGGTTGGTGTGGACTTGTTGGGCCAAAGGGCCTGTTTCCACACTGTAAGTGATCTAACCATCTTTTACTGAGTTGACGATCTTCCAAGCTAGTCAATTTTTGTCTTGGTGGGAACAGACTATAGAGCACAGAGTTCTGTGTCATGTATCTGCTTGATAAGAACCTTGACAAAAAACACTGCATCTTTCTCTAAGGCACATTCCAGAAGGAGATGTTTGACAGTTTCTTCACCAGTGTAGCCACTTTGAGAGCAGCATGTGGTGACAGAGAGAGTCTGGGAGTACATGAAGGATCTCACAAAATCCCTTCTCAACAGCAGCCTTGGGGGACTGTGTGGAGTTTGCACATTCTCCCCGTGTCTGCGTGAGTTTCATCTGGATGCTCCTTTTTCCTTCACAGTCCAAAGATGTGTAGTCTCGATGGATTGGCCATGCTAAATTGCCCATAGTGTTCAAGAATGTGTAGGTTAGACGTGTATTAGTCAGGGGTAAACATAGAGCAATAAGGTAGGAGAATGGGTCTGGGTGGGATATCTTCGGAGGGTCGGTGTGGACTTGTTGGGCCAAAGGGCCTGTTTCCACACTATACGAATTCTATGATTCTAGCACACAATTGCAAAAGGAAGTAGAGCATGTCTTGGCAGTGTTGGTAGCCAGATTTAACGCCATAAAAAGCAGAGCTAACTATATAAGACAACTTCAGGTAATTGTCTCAATAAGACTGTTCAGTCATTTCTACATAAATTAAGTGGACAATGTTTGCCTATCATAAAGAATGATAAGGTTACAGAAACAGTCATGGAAATTAACTTGCAGCTCTTCTATGGCTGTAATTCTCATTCTCAGTCATTCTCAAACTGCAGCAGGACACAGACTGAAGCTACAAATTGCAAATAGAAACCCTATTTTCACTTTTAAGAATGAGCTGACTAACTGTTTAGAAATTCAATCTACATCTCTAAAGAACGTACATTTATATTGACAAATGTTGTACTTTTTAGATGTGGAATCTATATAAGCACTCTGCCTTCTAATGGCTCCACATCAGGAAGGTGAGAAAGCTTTTTTTTTAGCAAGCAAGATGGTTCATCGCAGTATGCCACTGCCCTTTCAGTGCAGGTGTGAATGTCCAAATGCATCAACACCACTGGGGAACGAAATATTGCTGGGCTCCAGCTAGCGTCGTAGTCCCTTATTTTGCATGTGTGTAAAATCTATCATCTATTTTAGCAACAAACTGATGAACATAAAAAATAAGAGCTGGAGTAGACCATTCAGATACTCATATTGGCTTCACCTTTCAAAGCCACCTTGGCTGATTTTCTAAATAAAAACTGAAAGAACTGTGGTTGCTGGAAATCAGAAATAAAAGCAGAAATTGCTGGAAAAGATCAGCAGGTCTGGCAGCAACTGTAGAGAGAAATCAAAGCTAAAGTTTCATATCCACTGACCCTTCCTTCCAGACTTGCTGAGCTTTTCTAGCAATTTCAGTTTTTGTTTATGGCTGATCTTCTGCCTTATTTTGCTGCCTGCTTCCTATATCCCCATTCTCTAAATGAAAAGAAATCCATTGCTCTCAGTTTGAACTATAAACTGTTATAAATCTTAAAGTTAGACAATTCCAAAGTTTTAGAAAACCCTCAGTAAACATATTTCTCCTCATCTCAGTCCTGAATGATTGGTTTCTTATTTGAGCCAGGCCTTTATGGTCTAGATTTCCCAACCAGCAGAAACAATCTCAATGCCTGCTCTGTCCAGCCACTTGATAATCTTGTACACTTCAATGGGATCACAAGCATCAGGGAACATCAAGCCTGAAAAACAAAATGTCATTTTTCTGTTTGTGGACCCTGCAGCCTCTAGGATTCAAAATTGACTTCAATAACATTAGAGCCTGATTCCAACCTTCCATGTGTTTTATTCAGTGTATTGACATGACACCACCCATTATCACATACTCCGAGGCCTAGTCCTATCACATCCTATGGGTTACATTCAGTACAGGTCATACATTTTCCCCTATTCTTTGCTCTTATTATCACTTATTCAGTTTTTCTTCTGTCCTGACCTGCTATCCATAATCTCCTTATTTATTGGCCTCTTTCACATCTCTCTCTCTCTGTGCTCCATCTCTACCTATCCGTTCATCTCTCCCTTTATCGACACTGATGCTACCAGACCTTGTTGATTTTAACCAATCTGGTTTCCAGCATCTGCAGTCATTGTTTTTACCTTGCTACCAGACCTGCTGAGTTACCCCAGCAATTTCTGTTTTTGTTTCAATTCAATTTGCTAAGTCCCTCATCATAAAAACAATTATTTCATCATAGGGATTGATCTGATGAACCTTGATTGTATCACCTCCATTGTATTTTTATGCATACCTTAGATATGGAGGTGAAAATTGCACACAATATTCCATGTGTGAATCAATAAAGGCCCTTTACAATTAGTGCAAGTCATCCTTATTCTTATACTCTAATCTCCTTGCCATAAAGACAAATAAGTCACTTGACTTCCTAATTGCTTGCTGCACCAAAGTGCTAACTTTCTGTATTCCCTTACAATTATACATTCATCCCTCATTGTATCAACTTTTAAAAGATCCACACAAGTTACAAAAATATTCTGTCAAATACAATGTGGGATAGATAAAGTTAAAAATCACATAGAACACCAGTGGCATGCAACTGAAACAATATACAGAGGAATCTCAATTATCTGGCATTCGATTATCCCAATTTTGGATTATCCCACAAAACTGCAAGGTCCCGATGCTTGGCTAAACTATGTTATGTGGCATTTGATTAACCAAATAAAATACTCCCCAGGCGTATCCTTCGGATAATTGAGGTTTTTTTGTATTGAATAAACCTAGATTCCTAGATTGTGTGCTTTGTGATCAAAGTAGAATGATTCTGCAAATGCAAATTCACCCCATAGACTTATATATATGTGTGTGTGTGTGTGTGAGAGAGAGAGAGAGAGAGAGAGAGTATGTGCCTGGATGTGTGTGTGTGTAGTATATGTATGTGTCTGAGAGAACATGTATATGAGAGAGGGTCTGCATGAGTGTGTGAGTACGTAAGAGTGTGTATGTATGTGTGCTTATGTGCGTGAGAGTATACAGTATAGTGGGGTTACCTGTAGTGTGACATGAGCCCAAGGTCCTGGTTGAGGCCATCCCATTGGGTGCCAAACTTGGCATTTGCAGAATTGTAATTGCAGATACATTCTATTTTGATCAAAAAGCATACAATCTGCAGGCAGTCAATGCAGGCAGTCAATCCATGTAACATTTTATACATTCCTACTTTGGAAATAGAACCAGTCTGACTCAAGATTAGGATAGAGACAGACTTTAACATCACGCGTTTAGTGCATTGTCTGAGCTGAAATGTCACCTTTTTTTTATAAAACTTTAAATTATCTCGAGAATGTGACTTGAAAGAAGTTCTGGGATTTACATATTAATGAACTGAAATCTGCAGCTCATTTCAAAAACATGAAAGACTTAACAGCAATCTATGTTTATTCAATATCTCGTTTCAGTTGCATGACACTGTGATTGATTGATATAAAGGCTGAATCTTACGATTCTGCTCCCCACTTAACTGATGAACGAGCAATGCTTTGAAAGCTAGTACTTCCAAATAAACCTGTTGGACTATAACCTGGTGTTGTGTGACTTTTAACTTTATACTAGAATGATGTTACATCTTGCTTTTAGTGTGTCTGTATATATTTAAAAGAAATTCTCAGATATGCCTTCATTGTATTATAGCATGTGATGTGAAGGTATAAAGTTTTCACACTCTGTCTTACCTCAGACCACACTGTGTTGGAAGCGTCCCTGCTTAGCAA
Organism: Chiloscyllium plagiosum; assembly: GCF_004010195.1. Taxonomy (NCBI): domain Eukaryota; kingdom Metazoa; phylum Chordata; class Chondrichthyes; order Orectolobiformes; family Hemiscylliidae; genus Chiloscyllium; species Chiloscyllium plagiosum. Next base: position 75,464,904 of record NC_057713.1, read on the forward strand.
GTGTTGAATCATTCGTGCCGCCACATAGTGTGTTGAAGAAATGTCTTGTTTAGGTAATGATTAAACATGAAGTAACTTTGATTTAACTTACATTAACTTACAACTTACAGATGTGTGATGGGAAAGCCACATGGACTTTTAAATCATCACATTTACCCTCCAAATTATAATGAATTTGGTGCCACTAGAGAATGATTACATGCTCATATACTGCACTTCATAAAATGTCTGTTGGTGTCAGAATGAAGATGAAACATGAGAAAGGTTTTTTGTCAACTTGCTTATTTCTTGTCATGCCATGCTGATATATAAGTACCCCCGTTAGTTTAGATTTAAGTTTTATTGTCATGTATTCTCAAGTACAAGGTACAGGAGTACAATATCACCAAACACGACATCTTAGGTACAAAATCTTAGTTACAGAAGTTAAAAAAAGATATAAGTTAAAAAGTTCAGCTCAACAGTCTTCTTAGTATAAAAACAGAGAAATAAGTCAAACATTACAGTCCTTTCTTAAACCAGAGGCCTGCAGATGCTTCATGCTGGGCTTTCCCCAGGAGGACTTGCTTTCCCCTGCACTTAGCATACTTTCACCCATGCTGCGCTAAGACCCACCTGTGCTCACTGCTGACTGCCGCTGCTGACCCTGATTGGGCATGCCAGACTTCACTGCCACACATGACTTCAGCTCCAACCAGTGCTTCTCCGCTGCTGCTATCCTTCAAGACCTATGCTATTGCCACAATCTTTCACCACCCACCACGGCCTCACTGCTGCTGCCATCTTGGCTCATGCTGGGTCCCAGCCATTGCCACGCACCATTGCCATGTTACCTGCCTTGCTGCAGAATACCACTCTGGTACCACTCCAGGCATCAATGAAACTGAGATGCCATCGACTTTCAGAGATCCTCCTGGGCACCCCAGCCACCTTGAGGCCGGTCAAAGACGTCTTCCACTGCTGTCATCGCCACTGCCTCCGTGACCAAGCTCCCTCCAGAAGGTAAGTAGGGAAAGAAAAAGCCTACAGAACTAAAAGAAAAGAAAAAAATGAGAAAAGTAGAAAGAAGCACAAAAAAAAGTATTCATAGTAGACAAGCTCTAGGCAGGAGCCCTATTCAGCTGCCATCTTGCTTAGGAATTAGAAATTAACCCTGAATTTTAAAAAAAAACTTACAGAATTAGAAACTCAAATTTGTAATAATATCAATGTAAACTTGCTAACTCATGTATCATGTCATAGTAATTCTATGATTGTAAAGACAGAGTTTCCCAAAATGATTGTGTGAGCTGTAAGTTTAGGATCATGAGCTCTAAGAGGCAGAAGTGGGTATCCCCAGTGGGCTATGTCCCCTGAAATCTTACAGATTTCTGTCTCCATGTGCTCCCCTCTCATAGTTGTGACCAAGACACTTCAATAATTTTCCAACCTTGAAATGGGATCACAGTGGCAAAAGAAATTTTGGCAAGGATTGCACCTCACTTCAATCACAAAGGATTACAGTGTATATAAGACAAATGAATCTCATTCCTTGGTGGTGGTTTGGATGGTTATTTGCATGAATCGGGACCTATAAACAACTATGTTTCCAACAAGCTATGATTCTGCAGTTGTCAGTACCCAATGCCAATTATTTTGAATTTGACTTTTGATTAATTACCTCACTAAACCAGTATTCTCTGCTGCCAGACAAGGAAATGAGGTGTGAGACTGAGATACAAGGTAACAACCAGATTTGACAGATGATTGTGAGTGGTTGCATTTAAACACATCACTTGCCAAGGATATCTGTACCCTGCAATTTCACAGAGCTGCTTTAACCCTTGTTTTGCATCACTGAGGCGAGTGTTGCACCCAATGTAAATCCATCCTTCAAATCAACTTATTTTGATACTGTTCAATCACAAGAAGAGGCTGTGACTGTAGTTGATTTGCACTGGACTAGTACTCTAGAAGTCCAGGTCTGGGAGGCATGGGTTCAAATCCTACCTTGGCAGGTTGGAAGTGAAACTTGGTTCATAAAGCTAGCAACAATGATGGAGAGCATGAAACTATTGCTAATTATCATTAAAAACCCATTTGTTTCAACCCCTTTAAGAAGGGAAATCCTCACCTGGTCTGAACTACACGTGAATCCAGACCTAAGTGATTGACTTTTAACTACCCATTGAAATGGACGAGGAAACCATTCAGTTCAAAGGCAATGAGGGATGGTAACAAATGCTGGCCCTTCAACAAATTCAAGAAAACAATTTAATATAATAAAATTACCAGTGCGTTTAGATGTGGGAGAGAATGGGATTAAATTGGTTGGGAGGATGTCTGGTGGAGAGCTTGCCACTTCCCCAACTCTGCCCCAGGTTAATACTGGCCAGTGAGATTTGTAGACAGCCACCATGCTCAGTTCCAATTCATCAACTGACAATTGATCCCCACTTAAGGAATTTGTGTAATCTCTGTAGTAGGAGTTTCACCATGTGGGGAACCTGAAGATCAAATTCCTGGCAGGTTTCCTTGAGAATCCCTGTGGAGACCTGGGCTTTTGTTCAAATGGTCCAAGGGCCTGATCCAGTCTATGAAATGATGGGAAGCATGGATGGAGTGAATGGGAAAGACCCATTCTGCCCTGACAGTGGTAAATAACTAATTATATAGTTGATAGAAGGGAATTGAAGAGACTTGTTTTCACCAAGAGATTGGGAAATCATTGCCCGAAATGATGATTGAGGCAGAAAATTTCATTGCATTCGAAAAGTGCTACATACCATTTGCATTAACTTCATTCTCAGGTTCTTAGTAGAAATAGCTGGGGAGATAGTTATAGAGTCATACAGCACCTGTCCAAATTGATGCATTAGTTTTGAGTTCCAAAGTTCCCTAGAATTTGGAAGGTCCCATTAGAATAGAAATTAGCAAATGTAATCCCATTATCCAAAAAAATGTTAAGAGATAGACCAGTTAGTTGGACATCTGTCAGAACAAAATGTTATAATACCAGCTATTGTTACGACTGAACAAGTCAGATTCCAGAATGAAATCTGGCTTGATACATCAAAGTTTTGTCCCTTTTTTAAATTTAATACAACTTCACTCCACAGCAAAATAAATACAAAAGTCTGGAGATTTGGTTTTAACAATAAAACAGCACTTCATTAGACAAAAGAAAAATATAATAAACCACACTAAGCTATCTACATCTACATATGATCTACAGATAACCTCATATGAAAGACTTACAAACTCATAGCAAAACAAAATTTCATCAATCCTCAAAGCAATCACTTTACAGCCAATTAAAGATCAGATAACTTTTCACTTACTATCAAATCTAAAAGTTTGACTTCATTGCTTATTCTAAGTTCAGGTCCTGTGAGCTGGGAAGCTCTTTTCTTGAACGTTCTTGGGATTTTAGACATTCTCCTACTTTGGAATTTTCAGAAACCACACTCTTTCACTGAGATAACTTATTTCCTCAACTGCTCTGAACAATTTCCTTTCTCAAGCTGCAACCATACTTGCTTTGTATTTCAGTCAGTTCACCTTCAAACTGTCCAAAACTTTTATAATCTCTGAGTTTTTCTAAGCTAAAATCAATCATTGATTATTCTAAATACAAAAGCAAATAAATTTCTTTCAATTCTTTCTCTTTTCTGGGTCATAACTCCCCAAAATATAAACAAGCTTTCATTAATACTCTAGAAGGCACATAGTAGTTTAAAATGACAGCTCTGAAAAGACTCAGTTATTTTTAAAATGCATTCACAGAAATAGACCAACCTTCACATGAATCTAGTTTAAAATCCAAACACTTGCATTATCTTTCAAAGATTTTAGAAGCTATTATTCAAGACATTACAGCAGGGCTCTTTGAAAAGTTCAAGATAATTCAAATAGGATCAACATATTGTTTTGGAAGAGAAATCATGTTTAATAAATTTATTGTAGTTCTTTGAAGAAATAGCATGCACTGTTGATGAAGGGGAACTGTTTAATGCACTGAAGTTGGATTTCCCAAAGGCCTTTGAGAAGGTGCCACATTAAGGTTATTACAGCAAGAAAATAAATAAATAACAGAGACAAAATGAATTTATTGGGCTAACATATTAGCATGAATAGAAAATTGGTTAGCCAACAGGAAACAGAACAGATACTAATGGATAATTTTCTGGTTGACAAGATGTAATGAGTGGTATGGTACAAGGATCAATGCTGGGGCCTTAACATTTTACAACTCGTATGAATGACTTGGATGAAATGATCAGAAATATGATTACTAAATTCGTCAATGACTCAACGATAGATAATTTCTGAATAAGGCACAGGGAGGCTACAAAGGGTTATAGCTAGATTATATGATTGGGGCCATGATGTAACAAATTGAGTATAATGTGTGAAGATGTGAAATTGTCCATTTCAGCAGAAAATTTTAAAAAACAGATGATCTAAATGATGGGAGGTTGCAGAAATCTGAGATGCAGAAGGGTCTGGCTGTCCTAGTGTATGAGTTGCAAAGGTTGGTATGCAAGTAATCAGGCAAGCTAATAGACGGCTATAATTTATTTGCAAGGGGAATTAAATAAAACTTTTGGGAGGTTATGCTTCAGTTGTATGGGGTGTTGGTGAGTCACATCTAGTGTATTGTGTACAGCATGGATTCCTTATTTAAGGAAGAATATAAACACATTGGAAGCAAAACAATGATACTTGGCATGGATGAGTCCTCTAATAAAGAAGGGTTGGACATGCTTAGCTTGTTTCTGTCTTTGAGTAATTTTAAGGCATAGGTTACTGGGCCGAGCGACCTACTCCTGCTCCTATGTTTAGGAGATTATGGATTTACCAAAAGGCTTATTCAGGAATAAGGAGGCTGCAGAAGGAAACCTTTGGAGCTTTATGCCTCATGTCTTCAACCCTCTTGACCCCCAATTTTCTCTATAGCATTTACCTAACTGCTGCATTTTCAGCTGCTAACTCTTATTGTTATGATTGCATTTTCTGACCAGATCATGATGAATGTTTAGAAACACAGAAACAAATAAATTTATAGCACAAAATTTGGGTAATCCAGTCTTTATAGCCAAAAGAGATGATCCAACCAATCTCTTGGTAGATAGCCTAATTCTTATGAACATACTTGCCTGGCCTTCATATGACCCAGATCTAACAACTGGTAGGTTTGTCCTTATGGCTAACATTATAAATATTTCAGGCCACTGACTATAATTGCTGTGGGTCTCAATAGGAATTGGATAGAAAAAGAATCACCCACACTGCATTGGTACTGAAAACTACACTCCCAAAGAAACATTGATGTGAACTGCATCGAAGGGACTTGATAAAATGGCTGAATGGTCAGAAGAAACAGCAGCTCAGTAGCATGTAAAAATCTCCATGGCAAAGCTGGCTAGTGTTTTGACAACTGTGTGTAAATACTGAATCAATTTTGGAGTTACAAATGTTATGTTTTCAAATCTCATCCCAGTGATTCTTCTTAAGGACAAATTAGAGGTTGATACTCCAGAGCTGGAGCTGCTGCCTTTCAGATAATACATAAAGTTCAATTCTCATTTCCCTAACATCCAGTGATACTTGATGAAGAGCATGGAGTTCACTCTAGTAGTCTGACCATGTCTGACCTTCAGCTAACATCAATAAACAGATTACCCATCCCAAACTGTTACTGTGGGAGCTTTGTATGTACCAAATGGTTGTATTGTTGTTGCCTGATGTCCGATAAGCATTATACCTTTAAAAGGCATGGTATTATGTTAAGTATTTAAGAGACATATTCATGAATCATCACTGTTTCATAGCAGGTGACCCAATGGTATAACTTGGATCGATTGCACAATGACATGCTACGAGAAGCAAGGTATTCTGTGTAACTTAATAGTTTAATGCTAGCACAGAAAAATCTGAGAAAAGTAATGTCTGTATATAATAGCCTGATGTAATAAACATCTGTTGGATTCTTCAATACCGTGATAACCCCAATCAGTTTCTTATATTATGAGGGAAAACATAGGCATAGCCATATCAGCTAAAATACCTTGCTTGAGGCAAATGGACCTCACTCTGTCACCTGCATTATGATGGCAAACATGATTTAAAACCATTTAATTGGCTTTGAATGTTTTGGGATATCTTAAGGTTGTGAATTATGATAGTCATTAAATCTACTATTTCTTTAGCAGCATACCTCAGCTTGAAGTGCAATTGGTTTCTATTTCTCCTTCTGACCTATTTTGTGAGCATGACTTGAAAGAATTGACATGTTCAGATGTTGACAAATTACAACATCCAAAAAGACACCACACAAAGATCATAAAAACCAAAGTCTACGAATAAAATAAGATGGAAAATGCAAAACAATTGCCTACTGTGAAAAATCTGCACATAAGGAATTCCACAGACAGTATATTACAATTTCCTCAAAGTGCAGCAAATTCACTATTTGCTACATGCCAGAAGTGACTTACTATTTTCCATTTTAAAGGGAAGCAAGTCAGAGAGTAAGAGAGTAAGTCAGAATCTCCATAAAAATCACGCATTATTTTGAAATGCATACATTAATGCCAACACTGCAACAGCAATGTAACAGGAGGATCCTCTATTAGAGTCTTGTGTCAGGTGAACTTTTTTACCCTGAGTGGATACATTTCACCTGTTCTCAGTCTCAACATTGATCTAAGAAGGACTATGACAATATCAATCCATAGGTCACATATTCCTGATGAAGGAATGCCATGAAATGGTAGGAAGCCGTTAAGCATTTGTTATAACCATGCAATAGCTGCTGCGCATTCAAATTCCTGTGAAGGCTAAACTTTACAAGAAGGTTAGGTTTGAAATGTACCTTAAACTTCACGTAAAAAAGATATTAAACATCTTAACTTGGAGATGCACCTTTTTGATTTTCTCCCTGGGGAGAGAAATTTATACAGAATCATATTGAAGCATTGAACTGTAAGCAGTGACAGTAAGGAACTTTGTAATTATTTAAAATCCATATCTCTGAAACATTTTAATTTTTTGAAGAAGTTCTAATTGTTTTATCAGTCTTAAAGGAAGCGCACGTAAATTTTTTGAAAATAAGAAATGTGACCTGATGATCATTTATCTGGAAGCAGTACCAAAAGAAAAGAAGACAAAATAGAATCATCTCATAGAATACCTACAGTGTGGAAACAGGCCACTTGACCCAACAAGTCCACACTGATAAAAGTCCTAGCTTGTCTAATCTCTCCCAATAACTCAGACCCTTGAGTCCTGGCAACATCCATGTAGATTTCTTCTACATTTTTTCCAGTTTAATAACATCCTTCCTATAACAAGGTGATCAAAACTGAACGCAATGTTCCAAGTGTAGCCTCACTAACATCTTGTACAACTCCAACATAACTTCCAACTTTATACTCAATGCCCTGACTGATGAAGGCCAGTGTGCCAAAAGCCTTTTTCACTGCCCTGTCTACCTGTGACTCCACTTTCAGAGAACAGTGAATCTGAACTCCAAGATCCCTCTGTTCCACTAATACACCTTCAGGCCCTATCATTCACCATGAAACTCCTGCCCTGATTTGACTTTCCAAAATGCAACACCTCACACTTATATATATATTAAACTCCATTTGCCATTTCTTGGCCTACTTCCCCAGCTGATCAAGGTCCTGCTGCAATTTCTAATAACCTTCCTCACTGTTCAGGATACCTCCTATTTTAGTGTCTTCTGCAAATCGTACATTTTCACCCAAATCATTGATATAGATAAAAAACAGCAATGTGCCCAGCACTGACCCCTGAGGCACTCCACGAGTCACAGACCTCCAGCTGACAAGCAAGCTTCCACCATTACCCACTGCTTCCTACAATCAAGCCAATTGTGTATCCAATTTTCTGGCTCAACCTGGATTCCATGCAACCTAACCTTCCAGAGCAGCTTACCATGTGGAACCTTATCAAAGGCCTTACTGAAATCCATATAGGCTACATCTGCTGCTCTGTCCTCATCAACCTTAGTGGTCACTTCATCAAAGAACTCTAATAAATTTGTGAGACATGATCTCCATGCACAAAGCCACACTGACTGCTCCTAATCAAACCCTGTCTTTCTAAATGTAAGTATATCTTATCCCTCAGAATCTTCCCAAGTGATTTCCTATCACAGATGTTAAGCTTACAGATCTATAGTTTCCAGGCTTTTCTTTGCAGTCCTTCATGAATAAGGGCACAACATTCACTACCCTCCAGTCTTCTGGGACCTCACCTGTGACCAACGATGATGCAAAAATGTCAGCTAGGGCCCCTGCAATTTTTCTATAGCCTCTTGCTGTATCCTTGGACATATCTAGTTAAGATCAGGAGATTTATCCACCTTCATATATTCTAATACATCCAACACCTGTTTCAAGATATCACCACTAACTTCCCAAGTTTCTAAGACTTCATGTCTTTCTCCAAGCTTAATACAGAGGAGAAATATTCATTGAGGATCTCACCCAACACCTGCAGTTCTATACGTACATGTCCACTTTGGTCCTTGAGGGGTCATATTCTCTCTCTAGTTGTTCTTTTCCTTTAATATACTGAAAAAACCTCTTTAGATTTACCCTAATCTTCTCAGCCACGGCTATCTCATGCTCTCTTTGCGCCGTCCTGATTTCCTTCTTCACCAAATTCCTGTATTCCTTGTATATCTCCAGGGATTCTCTTGATCCCAGCTGCCTGTATCTGAGCCATATCTTCTTTTTCTGATCAAACCTCAATATGTCTTATAATCGAGGGTTCCCTATTCTTGCTAATTTTGCCCTTCGCCCTCACAGGAACATATAGATCCTAATAGATAGATAGACCCATATAGATCATATATTGCCCCTTCCCGAGTATGACTCTCTAAATACTGTTTGAGAAAATGTTCTTGAACACATTTAACAAATTCAACCTCATCTAAGTCTTTAACTCTCTTGCAGTACCTAACAATGTGAGAAAAATTAAAATCCCCTACAATGACAACCATATTGCTTCTGCAATTCTCCCCATTCTCATTGCATAGTTGCTCCTCTAATTCCCGTTGACTATCTAGGGGCCAATAACGTCAACATTCCCTTCTTATTTCATACTTCCACCCATAAGGCCTTACTGGATGATCCTTCAGTTATTTCATCTCTGATTAGTGCTATGATCTGTGCCTTAATCAAAAATGCAACTTCCCCTCCCCCTTTCCAACATCGCTGTCCTGCCTAAAGCACCTGTACCCCAGCATGTTAAACTGCCAGTCCTCTCCCTCAGCCATTTTTGTATAATGGCTATAATCTCCCAGTCTCATCACTACAAATCAGAACTACTTTCCCGATAAACTATGAAGTTCACTTGGAAAAGTAGATGCAACAGAGACTATCTTATTGATTTCCACAATAAAAACAAAAGTTGCTGCATAAGCTCAGCTGGTCTGGCAGCATCCATGAAGAGAAATCAGAATTAATGCTTTGAGGTCTAGTGACCCTTCCTCAGCTTCAGAAGACAACGTTCCAAGTGATGCAAATGAACCCATTAAAGGACTGTTGACTGAAAAACCCAAATGGGCAAACAGGCTGAAATGCTTGGTGCTTTGAGAACCTGGCCTATCATCAGTGACAAATATGTAAGAGCTCACTATCTCAACATCAAAATGGCCAAGAGCTATCTTACTACGTAGTGATGAATCTGCCTTTTGCTGATAATACAAGATTTCTGCTCTGGAGCACTTAGGGGGTCTTTGTATTATAAAGTGAATAATACATGTCAAGGTGTCTGCTGAAGGCAGTAACAAACTCTAGGGAGTTTACTAATACTTTGTTCCAGCATATGCTTGAATTTTGTCTATTCTCTTGAAACTTTTATCCTTTCTCTATTAGTTACTTTCCATTTGATGATTGATTAATTAACAACAATGGTTGTTGATAAAAATCTCATCAAGACATTCTTTTGATTGAGGTAGTCTAGATTTAACAATGATGTGGCAGTGCTGGTATTGGTCTGGGGTGAAAATGTGTTGCTGGAAAAGCGCAGCAGGTCAGGCAGCATCCAAGGAACAGGAGAATCGACGTTTCGGGCATAAGCCCTTCTTCAGGAACTTATGCCCGAAACGTCGATTCTCCTGTTCCTTGGATGCTGCCTGACCTGCTGCACTTTTCCAGCAACACTTTTCAGTTCTGATCTCCAGCATCTGCAGTCCTCACTTTCTCCTCATTGGTCTGGGGTGGTCAAAGTCAGATGTCAAGATTAGAGTGGTGCTGGAAAAGCGCGGCAGGTTAGGCAGCATCCGAGGAGCAGGAAAATCGACATTTCGGGCAGGAGCCCTTTGCAGCATTGCTCCTTCATCAGGTGAAGTGACAAACCACTTCACCTGAAGAAGGAACAATACTCCGAAAACTTGTGATTTCAAATAAACCTGTTGGATTATAACCTGGTGTCATGTGATTTAAGATTTAACAATTACGATTACTGTACCAAATATCTCTTATTCAAACACATCTCAACTGTAAAAAGAAATCAATTGCCTTGTAATAGATAACATGTTATGAATCCAACAAATCGTGTGTGGCCAACATTTAATGTGGAGGATGTTGCGTCTTCAGACTTGCTATATCTCTCTTTCCCTCTCTGTCCTTTGCCAAACTTAAATAGTTGTTCTGAAACTCATATCATGCAATCCTGGAGAAATTTACCTATGATACACATGGACAAAATCAGTCAATAGTACTTTTGAATGGTGGACTAGACTCAAGGAACTGAATAGTCCAATATTGCTCCAATTCCTTGTAATTTTGCATTTAATTATTGAAAATGCTGTGCAAGATACCAATGCACTATGCAATGGAAAAGGTGATACATTCCTGCTTGACAAAGTTCTGCATTACTTGAAGGGACCATAAAAAAATAAACGTGAGTTGCTGGATCATTTCTTAAAGGTGCTGGTGCAAATATATATATTTGGAGCTTTCCTGCACTTACGTATTGTGGGGACAATATTTGGGCTGTGGACCGGCTGTTGATGAAATATTTTTATATTGAGTTAAATTCTTGGGCTACAATGCATTTCTTCCTGGCATAGTTGAACTAGTAGGCTGTCTCTGGGAATTGATCATTAGAGAATGAAGAAAGGTCACACAGAACATGACAAGCTGTTAGAAAAGAAAGGAGAATTTGGTGAGACAGACTGTTAGGAGTTAGAGATCAGAATTGACCAGAAACTGAACTGCGTGAAGAGATTTCTCCCCATCTCAGTCTTAAATAGCCTATCCAGTATCTTTAGATCGTGACCCCTGGTTTTAGAAACCGTGGTCATCAGGAACATCCTTCCTACATTTAACCTGTCTAACTCCATTAGAAAGAATTGTCATGAGATCCCTCCTCATTTTTCTAAACTCCAGTAATTTTAATTGTGTAACCTGGACAAAACCCTATTGTCGAATACCTGCCCTTCTGTTCCCTGTGGCCGGTGATTTCAGAAAAAGAAAGCCAAATGGTGACCAGGATTGGTGATAGTCAAATTTTTTAAACCATCTGAGACTGTGGAGCTCCATATGGAATGTGGAGCTGGAAATAAGATGTGGAACACCAGCTTCTGAAGTTAGGGGTTATTTAGAAAGAAGACCAATGATGAAAAAAATTTAAAAAACTAAGTACTATGCTCTGCCTTCACAGACTTCACAATGCTGCAAACAGATAAAATATTATTGAAATTACTGTAATGGAGAGAAATACAATAGTCAACTTGTGCACGGCAAACTCCCACAAACATTGATGTGATAATCATCCCAATAGTCTTTCTTAGTGATGTTATTGAGAGATAAATGTCCGTTAAGGCATCAGAAGAATTCTATGACATGTACATCAGTTCATAATGGGAATGCAGTCTTTTCCTGGAGAGTTCTCAGTAAACATAATCTATTTGGACTGTCATGCTCTTTATTCTTTTGAAAATAAAGCATTGTAAGTACTCATATCTGGCCACATCTGGTTGATTGTACTTAATCTCCCTCTGGAGAGACTAGGGAAGGTACATGTAAAATGCAAGCAGATTCCTATACACATGGACAAAATCAGTCAATGGTACTTTTGAATGGTGGACTAGACTCAAGGAACTGAATAGTCCAATATTGCTCCAATTCCTTGTAATTTTGCATTTAATTATTGAAAATGCTGTGCAAGATATCAATGCACAACGCAATTGGCACTTTAATTTTTTAACAGATTCCTATTTTTATGCCCTGAAGCTAGAATTAGCTGTAGGGCTGTATGGATATGCACTTGTACAAAAGAGACTTAAACCATTCCTGGACCTATGTGGTGATTGATTTGACAGAGATTACAAAATTGCAAAGAGTCTGGATAGAATGCATGGAAACAGTATATCTACTTAGCAGAGGGGTCAGTGACTAGGGGCCATACATTTAAAGGATTGACTATAAGATTTGGGAGCAGAAATTGGTCATTTGGCCCATTAATCTGTTCTACCATTCAACGACATCATGGCCGATCTGCTAATCCTCAATTCTACCTTCCAATCTTTTCTCTATAATCTTTAACGATACAAAAATTTTCTACCTCAGCCTTGAATTACTAAACAATTCATCCTCTGCAGCCCTCAATGATAAAGAATTCCACAGATTCACTACTCTCTGACAGAAGGAATTCCTCCTAATTTCTCCCTTAATGTGTGACCCTTTATTCTGACATTTAGTCCTCTGGTTCTAGACTCTACCACATGGGAAACAATCCCTCCACATCTACTCTGACGAGCCCCCTAAGAACTTTGCTCATTTTGTAAACTTCAATGAATATGAGTACAGTGGTCAGAAGAATACAGAGTAGATCAGGATTTTCTATCACCCAAAGCATCGTGGGAGTCAGAAACTCAATGCTTGAAAGGGTAGTCGAAGCAGGAATCCACATCTCATTTTGGATATGTGTCTCACCTGAAGATTGGCAGACCAAATGCAGGAAAATGAAATGACTTTGGCTGGTTCATTTTTTTGCTCACATAGGCAGGATGGGCCAAGTGGCCTCTTTCTGTGCCATAACCCTGCTATGATTCTATGGAATTGAAAAAATTCTAAGGTGCAAGACTGTAACACAGCAGGTAGCATCAAGTGATAATTTTATGGAAAATATGGTGCTATTTGCAACTCACAGACTGAATTGCTAACTATAGCTGAAGCAACTTTTAAATGTCAGCTGTGACTCGGTGGAATCGCATACCTCAGTGAGTCAGAAGGTCATGCAATGAAGTCTTGTTTCAAAGATTTGAACACAAAATCTAGACTGACCTTTCAGAGTAGTACTGAAGGAATATTTTCCTGTTGAGGAATATTTCAGATGGGACGTCACATCGAGACCCCATCTGTCTTCTCTGATGGTTTTAAAGATTCTTGATTTTTTGAAGAGCAGAGGATTTCTCCCCAGTGTCTCAGTCAAGATATATCCCTTAACTAATATTACTCAAATGGCTGAATTAGCTGGTCATTATCATTGTGTTATTTGAAGGACATATTTACAAATCGACTGCTGCATTTCTTATCTTACAACAGCAAACACACTTCAACAATATTTCATTGCTTAGACTGTTCTTAAGATATTGGAAAGCACAAAATGAACACATCTTCATTTTTTAAGAGTGCTTTAAGGAAGGAAGGATGTGGAGAGCAGTATTTTGAGGTGAATTGACTGCGGAGATGAGCAGACTCTGCTTATCTGTTAGAGAGCAGACGCACACCAATCAGAAATGGGGAAAGGATATGGGAGGAGAGATGCTAGCATCAACAACAAAACGTGAGAAGGTGCAAATGTCGACTAAGGAGGGGAAAGAATATATTAAGGAATTGAAATGGGGGAGAAGGAAACGAGAAGCAGGATGAATTTGTGGACTAGAATGTTGTTGTGTCAATGAAGTAATGATATTGAAACAACTATAAACAGATTAGCCACGTGGCTTATCAGTAGACATCATCTAATGATATCAATCTGTGAGTGAAGATAAGACATTCTGCATGAGGCTTTGCTTTTGGAACAGGAGTAGTCTGTATAGCTTCCAAGAGAAGTAATTATGCCTGACTTATACTGTTGTTGCATCTATTACTATCATACTGTAATCTACCTGATTAACTATGAACATGACCTCTTCTGTAAAATCCATGGGGTTGCATACTCCGTTACTGCTCACTTGACAGGCCTTAGTCAAAGTATATCCAAAGGAGGATCTGGGGGACAGCAAATCACTTTAGACAACTATTACACTACAGGAATTACAGATACCATGAGATGCCAGTTATGCCAATCAGGCAAATGCCACAAAGTCAGTACAAAATCAACAGCAAGGACAAGAATCTGCAATTTCTCCATAATAGGTTAGGAAAAGTCCCACAAAATTTGCCACAGTTGTCTGCAGCACAGGTGATAGAGGATTAGGTGTTTCCAATATTTTTAGTTCAAGCAAACTTCTATAGTTCCACACTTTCAGATTTTGAGCTCTTATGGTTTATGTCATCCTCTTTGACCATTGAATTTTGGGTTCCGCTATTGACATGTATGACCAGATAAGGATTGTCTCCTAAGCATCACTGAAACGTAAGAGAGTTCTGTGAGGGCATTCATTCACTGACCTTTTCCCCACTCACCCCACACCAACAAGCACCACCCAACTTGCTTGGTCCATTGACACCAGCGATGAAGATTGGTGAGTCCAGAGAACAATTTGTAGCAGCCCACATTTTGCAATAGCTATTTCCAAAATTCTCTGAGTTAGAAGGAAATTCACAATATGAAAGTGCCTATGTTCGTCCTGCAGTGCAAACATTGTGCTGGTTCTAATATTTTCAATTCTACCAGTGTTGAACTGTGCAAACACATAATTTCATACTGAATGAATTTAATTCTTATTCCTTCCATTCAAGTGCAAACTCCATCGAGATGTGGAGGATTCATGCTGTGTATCTTGCTTCTGTGCCCTTTATAAAATGCACTAATGCTGGGTTTCCAGGGATATCAAATATTTAAAGCCTCTGAATAGAATCAATACATTTTGATTGAGGTATAAGCATTGTTTGACTTCAATGTAAGCTAACGTCTGTTTTTTTAATGAACAATTTTAAATGTTAAATCTCAGGCATCATAAAGCACAATATGGAATATAAGCATAACTGAAAATATACATAGCATTCAACACTGAAGTCAAATATTATTTTTATACTCACAATTATTTCCTGCTATAATTCCCATAAGTATTGGAAATTAGTGATGTTGTCCTGTAACCAAGACATTAAAAGAGTGATGGACTGTTTATTGGTAAGGCAAAGACCAGTGAAAATGAGGAACTTTAGTTTTCACTCTGTTTTCCAAATTTGTTAATATGTGAATAGTTTTGATAATATTATTTAATGAATATTTAATTATTCTGCTGACATCCTTGCTAAAATAAGATCAGGCAGATATCACAGTTGGTCTCAATTAAAGAGAATCTAAGGGTCAATTGTAATTGGGTATACAGAACAACCTTGGTTATCCGAACATCAGTTATCCGAATTTCGGATTACATGAACACAATCTCAAGGTCCTGTAATTGCTTCCTTTGTTTACGGTCAGATCAGTTATCCAAACAATCAGTTATCTAAACAAAATACTCCCTGTCTGTTTCATTCGGATAATCGAGGTTGTTCTGTAATGGTCAATTTCTTCCAATGAAGTCAGATCCGATAAATGTTAATTCCCTATTCAGTGTTCCCAGCAGTTGTAATGTGGGGAGATAGTAGCACAGTGGTAATGTACTTGAATTGTCATCCAGAGCAACAGGCTAATGGAAATCTATGTTTGAATTCCACCATTGCAGATGGTTAAAATTTGAATTTAAACAAAAAGCTAATCTAATTGTTATCACAATAACCATTGTTTATTGTTCTCAAAACCCAACTGGTTCAGTAATGTCCTCCATTGCAGAAATCTGTAAAACTTACCCAATCTGACCTCTTTGTGTGCCTCCAGAACCATGGCAATATGGCTGGCTCTTTGGGCAAATTAGGGATGGGCAACAAACGCTGGCAGTTATTGCTGGTCTAGCTAGTGATTTCCACATCCTATGAATGAATAACACAAAACTCATGCAGTACTGGCTGCACAGGTTTATTTTTAACCATTGATGAATTAGATATTTAGAGAAAGGGCAAAAACAAAAAATGCTACAGAAACTCAGCAGGTTTGGCAGCATCTATGAAGCGAGATAAAAGTTAATGTTTTGAGTCTGTATGACTGTTTTGTATCTGTAACCAGACTGGGTGAATGTTTCCAGCACTTGCTGCTTTTTTTTCAAAACTTCTGCTTTTATTTGAATCAGGAGCTTTTTGGGGCTTACTTTTCAACAGTGCTTCTTTTTAGTGTTCCTGAATGCCTGGGTAAAATTGGTAAAATAATCTTCTTCTCCAGTATCCCTTAAGAGCCACTCTGGAGTTATAGCCCTGAAAGTGACAACGCAGCCCATATAGAACATAGAACATAGAATAATACAACGCAGAACAGGCCCTTCGGCCCTCGATGTTGCGCTGACTTGTGAACTAATCTCAGCTCGTCCCCCTACACCATCCCATCTTGATCCATGTGCTTATCCAAGGATTGTTTAAATTTCCCTAATGTGGCTGAGTTATTACATTCCAGGCCCTTACCACTCTCTGAGTAAAGAGCCTGCCTGTGACATCTGTTTGAAATCTATAACCTGTCAATTTGTAATCATGCCCCCTCGTACAAGCTAACGTCATCATCCTTGGAAAAAGACTTTCACTATCTACCCAATCTAATCCTCTGATCATCTTTATGTCTCTATCAAATTCCCTCTTAGCCTTCTTCTTTCCAATGAGAACAGACCCAAGTCTCTCAGCCTTTCCTCATAAGACCTTCTCTCCAGACCAGGCAACATCCTGGTAAATCTCCTTTACATCTTTTCCAATGCTTCCACATCCTTCCTGAAATATGGTGACCAGAACTGTACACAATATTCCAAGTGTGGCCGCACTAGTGTTTTGTATAGTTGCAGCATGATATTGTGGCTCCAGAACTCAATCCCTCTACTAATGAAACCTAACACATCATATGTCTTCTTAACAGCACTATCAACCTGGGTAGCAACTTTCAGGGATCTATGTACATTGACTCCAAGATCCCTCTGCACATCCACACTACCAAGAATCTTTCCATTGACCCAGTACTCTGCCTTCCTGTTATTCTTCCCAAAGAGCATTACCTCACATTTAGCTGCATTGAACTCTATTTGCCACCTCTCAGCCCAATTCTGCAGTTTATCTGAGTCCCCCTACAACCTGTAACATTCTTCCAAACTGTCCACTACTCCACTGACTTTAGTGTCATCTGCAAATTTACTAATCCATCCACCTATGCCTGCGTCTAAGTAATTTATAAAAATGATAAACAGCAGTGGTCCCAAAACAGATCCTTGTGGCACACCACTAGTAACCGGACTCCAGGCTGAATATTTTCCATCAACCACCACTCGCTGCCTTCTTTCAGAAAGCCAGTTTCTAATCCAAACTGCTAAATCACTCCCACCCCCATGCCTCTGCATTTTCTCCAACAGCCTACCATGTGGAACCTTATCAAAAGCTCTACTGAGGTCCATGTATACCATGTCAACTGCCCTACCCTCATCTACATGCTTGGTCACCTTCTCAAAAAATCTCAGTGAGATTTGTGAGACACAACCTGCCCTTGACAAACCATGTTGACTATCTGAAATCAAATTGTTGCTTCCTCGGTGATTATAAATCTTATCTCTTATAATCCTTTCCAAAACCTTTCCAACAACAGAAGTAACGCTTACTGGTCTATAATTACCTGAGTCATCTCTACTGCTCTTCTTGAACAAGGGCACAACATTTGCAATCCTCCAGTCCTCTACTACTAAACCTGTAGACAATGACAACTCAAATATCAAAGCCAAAGGTTCTGCTATCTCCTCCCTAGCTTCCCAGAGAATCCTCAGATAAATCCCATCCTGCCCAGGGGACTTGTCTACTTTCATTCCTTCTAGAATTGATAACACCTGTTCGTAACTAACCTCAATCCTTTCTAGTCTAATATCTTGCACCTCATTCTTTTCATCTACAATGTTCTCCTTTTCCTAAGTGAAAATGTTCATTTAGCACCTCTTTAAGACACACAATATCTGTTTCTTAAACTAACTCCACATTTCCATTCATCCCCTGCATCCCCTGCATTTAGCTACCCCACTCTATGCATCCTAATTCTTGTCTAATCGCATTATAATTGCCCTTGCCCCATCGATAACTCTTGACCTGTGACATGTACATATCCCTTTCCACCGCTAAACTAAACGTAACTGAATTATGGTCACTCTCTCCAAAGTGGTCACCTACAACTAAATCAAACACCTGGCCTGGTTCATTACCAAGCATCAGATCCAGTGTGGCCTCTTCTCTTGTCGGCCCTTCGACATACTGTGTCAGGAAACCCTCTTGCACATGTTGGACAAAACCTGATCCATCCAACGTACTAGAGTTATAGCATTTCCAGTCAATGTTGGGGAAGTTAAAGTCCCCCATAATAACCACCCTGTTCCTTTCACTCCTACCCAGAATAGTTTTGCCAATCCTCTCTTCCAAGCAATGTGATCTCTCCTCTCCTGTTTCTAACCTCAGCCCACACTACCTCAGTAGACGAGTCCTCATCAAAAGTTCTTTCAGCCACTGTTATACTATCCTTGACTAACAAGGTCACACCTCCCCCTCTTTTACCGCCTTGCCTGTTCTTAATGAAAGATCGAAACCCTGGAACCTGCAACATCCATTCCTCACCCTGCTCTATCCCTGTCTCCGAAATGGCCACAACATTGAAGTCCCAGGTACCTATTCATGCTGCAAGCTCACCTACCTTATTTCGGATACTTCTGGTGTTGAAATAGACACACTTCAAACCAGCTTGCTATCTGCCAGCACATTCCTGTGACCGTGAAATCTTGTCCCTGTCTTCCCTACTCTCATCCTCCTATGCACTGCAACTACACCTCAGGTTCCCATCCCCCTGCTGAGCTAGTTTAAACCCACCTGAATAGCACCAGCAAATTTCCCACCCAGGATATTAGTACCCCTCTGGTTCAAGTGAAGACTAAATATATCCTGCTATAGATGGGGCATGTAGTATTTGAAGAGGTGTATGGATAGAATGCTTGGGTTTTCACATTTTCCTTCCACTGTTTGTACTTGGTCTCTACCTTGGCCTGTCACAGATGCGCAAAATAGTTGTTTAGTTCCCATAATTTTTCTTCTCCCGTTTGGCCTAGAGATTTTCATAAGTTGTTGGGATGTAACATTTTTTTTAGAGCACTTTAAAGATGTCCTTGAAATATTTTCTTTCCTTTCCTGATGACCACTTACCACAATAAAGGTCAGAATACTGAGTTGATTTTAGGAATCTTATGTTAGACATGTAGATAATGCAGTGCACTGCTGTGCATCAATCCACCTTCCCACCTTCACAGATAACTGAGTGTAACCAAGTGCTTCAATGTTGGGAATGTTGGCCTGAGATTGGTCATTAACATTACATCCTGCCATTCAATTTGCAGGATTCTGCCAGCTATCACTAGTGATATTTTCCAAAGGATTTAAGGTCTCTGCTCTATATTGTCCATGTCTCCGACACATACAAGAGGCAGGAAATACTGCTCTTCTGTAGATCATGAGTTTGATGCCAGGTTTAAGATCTTTGTTATCAAACACTCTGTTCCTCATTGGGCTTAAGGTTGCGCTGGCTCACTGAAAAGAATGTTAAATTTCATTCTTGTTGTTTGCCCCCGTGGAGAGCAGTTAATGTAGCACTTGGCCAACAATCTCTTATTGATTTTCTTTTCCTGCCCATTTTCAGACTTTGCTCTGTCTCTCCCAAAAAACAGTCAGGCCTGACTGTAGTAGAGAACTAGTGACATCCTTGAGGGGTCTTAAAGGCTCATTAATGATGCCAATCACACTCAGCCTTTCCCCAAAGAGAGAGAAACAGACTACTATTCCAGCAAATTCAGCATACAAGCCTTCTGGAAAACTGAAATTTCATGTAAGTCCTTTGTGTTTTTCGCAAAATTATTCATTGTCTCCATTACAGCATTTCATATTCATATTTATAATCACAATCCTTGAATATACCACCTCACATACCTCTAATCCCCTTGTAAACTTTTACTATCCTTCTATCTTTTATCTTTCAAATGTGTCATGAAATTTTTAATCACATTCTTGATTATATATTTTGCGGTGCTCCCCTTGCGCTATCACACTTAGAATCCTTTATTACGTTTGGTCAATAATGTGAAATATCGAGTGGAAGAAATGCCCAATTTAAAAGAAGTACCCAACAGAGCAATTAATCAATATGGTGTATTTCACAGAATTGTTATGATAGAGAAAGTGACCATTTGGTTCATCATGCCTGTACAAGCTAGAGAATAGGGAGCATTGGACCATTGTAATGGGTTTATTGCAAGAGAAACAATATCTCCAATCCAAATTATTGGTCTGAGGCTGTCAAGAAAAGTTCAAATAAAAATTTGACTTCCATTCACTTGATTCATAACAAGAGAAAAATACTTGTCAGGCTGAATCTTACACTTTTTTGGCTAAGTTTCAGTTTAGTTTATTGGAGGGATTCTCTTTCCAAAGTCTAGCGAGATTTTTCAAGTATCATCCCAGACATGCTTCATTTACAATCTACGCTGCTATTTCTTGGCCAATTATTGACACGTTACTATGTGAATTTCCACAACAACTTGCCTCTGTTGAGAAATCCACTGAAAGATTGGCATCCCTTGCACTCACAGTATTGTTGATAAAACGCCAAGTTTTTTTTATTCTCTTGTGGGATGTGGGTATCACTGGCTGACTGGCAATAATTGCTTGTTGCTGGTTGCCCTTGAGAAGGTGGCAGTGAAGTGCCTTCTTGAAACATGATGTGGAGGTGCCAGTGTTGGACTGGGGTGAACAAAGTTAAAAATCACACAACACCAGATTATAGTCCAACAGGTTTATTTGGAAGCACTAGCTTTCAGAGCACTGCTCCTTCATCAAGTAGCTTTGGAAGAGGATCATAAGATACAGTATTTCAAGCAAAAAATTACAATGTCATGCACCTGAAATCATGTATTGAACAAACCTAGATTGATGTTACCATCCTTCAAGGCAACAACACAGAGTGGCCAAGCAGAGACTAATAGCTAAGTTCAGAACCCATGAAGATGGCCTCAACCAGGACCTTGGGTTCATGTCACACAAAACACTCTCTCTCTCTCTCTCTTTCATACTCTCATACTCACGCAGACCTTCTCTCATACGCACACACATACACCCCCCAAACTCACACCCATACACACACCCTCTCACAGGCGTATCCTCCATCACACTCATGCACACACATTACCAAGCCAACACACACTCTCATGTGCACTCACACTCACACGCACACACTCACATGCACATACTCACTCTCTCTCTCTCTCTCTCTCACACATACATGCATGTACACATACACACAAACACACATGTCTATGATGTGAATTTGCATTGAAGAATTATATTTGCAGATACATTCCATTTTGCTCAAAGAGTGCAGAATCTACAGGCAGTCAATCCATGTAACAAATTATAAATTCCTATTTTGGAAATAGAACCAGTCTGACTGAAGACTGGGATACAGACTCTAACCTCATACCTTTAATGCATTGACTGAACTGAGATGTCACTTTTTTTATAAAGCCTTTAGTTATCTCGAGAATGTGACTTAAAGGATGTGCTGGGATTTACATATTAATGAACCGAAACCTGCAATCCATTCTAAAACATGAAAGCGTTAACAGCAATCTAAGTTTGTTCAATATATCAATGATAGCTTTTGCTTTAAACTGTGTCTTATGATCCTCTTCCACAGCTACCTGATGAAGGAGCAGCACTCCAAAAGCTAGTGCTACGAAATAAGCCTGTTGGACTATAACCTGCTGTTGTGTGATTTTTAATTTCTTGAAACAATGTAGTCCATGCACTGTAGGTTGACTCACAATGTCATTAGGGAGTGGGTTCCAGGATTTTAATCTAGTGACAGTGAAGGAATGGAGGTATATTTCTAAGTCAGTGTAGTGAGGACTTGGAGGGGAATTTCCAAGTGGTGATGTTCCCATGTGTCTGCTGACTTTGTCCTTCCAGATGATTGTTGGTTTGGAAGGTGCTTTCTAAGAATCTTTGGAAAAAAAAATGCAGTGAATTTTGTAGATAGTATTCCATGCTGCTACTGATTATCAGTGGTGGAGAGAATGGATGCTTGTGAATGTGGTGCCAATCAAGCAGGTTGGAATGGCATCAAGCTTTTTGAGTGCTGTTGGAGCTGCACTCATCCAGGGAAGTGGGGATCCCATCACACTCCAAACATGTGCTTTGTGGGCAGGCTTTGAGAAGTCAGGAGATGAGTTACTTGTTGCAGTGCTCCTAGCCTCTGACCAGCTCTTGTAGTCACTGTATATGAGTGTTAGATTTCTGGTCAATCGTAACCCAAAAATGGTGATATTGAAGGATTCAGTGTTAGTAAAGCCATTGATTATCAAAGGCAATGGTTCAATTGCAATTATTGGAGAAAGTGATTGCCTGTCAATTGTGTTATTTTCCACATGTCAGCCTAAGCCTGGATATTCTCCAGATTTTGTTGCATTTGATCATGGACTACATCAATCTCGTAGAAGTTTTAAATGGTGCTGAACACTGTGCAATCAGTAGTGAATTTCCTCACTACTGACATTATGCTGGAGGGAGGGTCTAATGAAGCAACTGAAGATAATCAGGCTTAGGATACTACCTTGGGGAACTCCTGCAGCGATGTCTTAGATCTGAGATAACTGATCTTCCCAAGTGCCTGGTATAGCTCAAATTAGTGAGGGTGATTGCCCTAATTCTTATTGATTTAAGTTTTGTTATGCGTCTTTGATGTGACACTCAGTCAAAAATGTCCTTGACGTCAAGGGCTGTCACTCTCACCTCACCTCTGGAATTCAGCTCTTTTGTCCACGTTTGAACCAAGGGTGTAATGAGGTCAGGAGCTGAGTGGCCCTGGTGGAAGCCAAACTAAGCATGTTATTAGTGAACAGGTTCTGCTTGATAGCACTATTGATCATACCTTCCATGATAATCACAAATTAACTGATGGAGCAGTATTTGGCTGGTTTGATTTGTCCTGCTTTTTGTAGACATACCTGGGCAATTTTCCACACTGTTGGACAGATGCCAGTGTTGTAACTGTACTGGAATATCTTGGCTAGGGAAGCACCAAGTTCTAGAGCACTTCTTGATATCATATGGTGTGAATCAAATTGACTGTGACACTGGATACCACTGGAGGAGGCCACATTGGATCATCCACTTGATATACTTGAATGAAGATTACTGCGAATGCTTCAGCTTTATCTTTTCTACTTGTGTGTGGAGATATTTGTGGACCCTCCTACCGTGAATAGTTTAATTGTCCACCACTGTTCTTGACTGGATATGGCAGCACTATAGAGCTTTGTTCTGACTCATTGATTATGGGCTCACTTTGCTCTATCATTTGCTGCTTGGCATTCAAATAGTCCTACTCGGTTGCTTCATCAGGTTGACACCTATTTTTTAAGTATGTTGGTGCTTTTCTTAGTATGCCCTCCTGCACTCTCCTTTGAGCCAGGGTTGATCCCTTGGCTTGATGACAACGGTTTAGATTAGATTAGATTACTTACAGTGTGAAAACAGGCCCTTCGGCCCAACAAGTCCACACCAACCCGCAACCCACCCATTCCCCTACATTTACCCCTTTACCTAACACTACGGGCAATTTAGCATGGCCAATTCACCTGACCTGCACATCTTTGGACTGTGGGAGGAAACCGGAGCACTCGGAGGAAACCCACGCAGATACGGGGAGAATGTGCAAACTCCACACAGTCAGTCACCTGAGTCGGGAATTGAACCCGGGTCTCTGGCGCTGTGAGGCAGCAGTGCTAACCACTGTGCCACCGTGTTGAGTGAGGGATATGCCGGATTATGAGGTGACAGATTGTGCTGGAGTACAATTCTGCTGGTGGTAATAGCCCATGGTGCCTCATGGATTCCCAGTCTTGACTTGCTAGAACTGTACAAACTCTGTCCCATACAGCATATAATAGCGCCACATAACATCAGTGGAGGATATTCTCAATGTGAAGGTAAGACTTCTTCTTCACAAGGACTGTACATTGGTTACTCTTGTACTGTCGATACTGTCATGGACAGATGCATCTGCAGCCAAAAGATTGGTAAGGATGAGATCAAGTTTTTCCCTTTTATGAGTTCCCTCACTACTTGCCGAAGAAGCAGTCTAGCAGGTATGCCCTTTAGGACCCAATCAGCTTGATCAGTAGTGCTGCTGCCATGTTACTCTTGGTGATGGACATTGAAATGCCCCACCCAGAGTACATTTTGCACCCTTGGCACTTTCATTGCTTCTTTGAAGTGTTGTTCAACATGGAGGAGTACAGATTCATCAGTGGAGGGTGGACCGTATGAGGAAACCAGCAGGACATTTCCTTGCTCATCCTTAACCTGAAACAATGAGGTCATGGGTCCCAAGTCAATGTTGAAGACTGGCAGTGCAATGCCCTCCTGACTCTGCCATCACCTATGCTGGGTCTTACTTCCAGTGGGACAGGAGATATCCTGGGACATTGTCTGTAAAGTATGATTCCATGATTATGACTTTGTCAGGCTTGACTATGCTTGACTAATCTGTGAGGCAACTCCTCCAGCTTTGGCACTAAGTCCCAGATATTAGTAAGAAAGTCTTTGACAGGTTGTCAGCATTGTTTCTTCTGCTGTCTTTTCCAGTGCCTAGTCGATGCCTGGTGCTCCATCTGATTTCATTTCTTTGACACTTCGTAACAATTACCACGACTTTTTGGCTTTCTAGGTAATTTCAGAGGGCAGTTGAGACTTAACCACATTGCTATAACGTCACCTGTAGGCCAGGCCAGACCAATTTTGTTCGACAATTGCCAATTGTTTTACAACTTTCTGTAGATTCTTAATTCCAGATATTAGAATCGTAGAGTCATAGAGATGTACAGCTCGGAAAGAGACCCTTCGGTCCAATATATCCATGCCAACCAGATATCCCAACCCAATCTACTCCCACCTGCCAGCACCCGGCCTATATCCCTCCAAACCCTTCCTATTCATATACCCATCCAGATGCCTTTTAAATGTTGCAATTGTACCAGCCTCCACCACTTTCTCTGGCAGCTCATTCCATACATGTACCACCCTCTGTATGAAAAAGTTACCCCTTAGGTCTCTTTTATATTTCTCCCCTCTCACCCTAAACCTATGTCCTCTAGTTCTGGACTTCCCTACTCCAGGGAAAAAGACTTTGTCTATTTATTCCAACCATGCCCCTCATGATTTTATAAACCTCTATAAGGTCACCCCTCAGCACAATGTTAGCTAACCCCAGTCTTCTGGAACCTCACCTGTGACTATCAATGATATAAATATCTTAGCAAGAGGCCCATCGATCACTTCTCTAGATTCCCACAGAATTCTAGAGTACATCTGATCAGGTCCTGGAGATTTATCCATCTTTACGCATTTCAAGACATCCAGCATTTCCTCCTCTGTAATATAGACATTTTTCAAGATTTCACCATCTATTTCCTTACATTCTATATCTTTCATGTCCTTTACCAAAGTAAATACTAATGCAAAATACTTGTTTAGTATCTCCCCAGCTCCTGCGGTTCCGCACACAGGCCACCTTTCTGATCTTTAAAGAGCCCTATTGTATTCCTAGTTACACTTTTGTCCTTAATGTATTTGTAAAATCCCTTTGAATTCTCCTTAACTCTATTTGCCAAAGCTATCCCATGTCCCCTTTTGCCATCCTGATTATCTCTTAAGTATACTCCTACTGCCTTTTTACTCATCTAAGGATTCATTCGATCTATCCTGTCTATACCTGACATATGCTTCCTTCTTTTTCTTAAACAAGCCCTCAATTTCTTTAGTCATCCAGCATTCCCTATACCTACCAGCCTTTCCTTTTACCCTAACAGGAGCATATTGTCTCTGGACTCTCGTTTTCTCATTTTTGAAGGCTTCCAATTTCCAAGCCATCCCTTTTTCTGTGAACATCTGCCCCCAATTAGCTTTTGAAAGTTGTTGCCTAGTACCATCAAAATTAATCTTCCTCCAAATTAGAACTTCAATGTTTAGATGTGGTCTGTCCTTTTCCATCACTACTTTTAAAACTAATAGAATTATGGTTACTGACCCCAAAGTGCTCCCCCACTGACACCTCAGTCACCTGCCCTGCCTCATTTCACAAGAGTAGGTCAAGTTTTGCTCCTTCTCTAGTGGTTTCATGCATATACTGAAAGAGAAAATTTTCTTGTACACAATTAAATACCATAACCTATTATTCTTACAGAAAAATGAGATCTCCTTACAAATTTGTTTCTCAATTTCCCTCTGACCATTAGGGAGTCTAAAGTACAATCCCAATAAGATGATCATCCCTTTCTTATTTCTCATTTCCACCTGAATAGCTTCCCTGGATGTATTTCAGGGAATATCCTTCCTCAGTACAGCTGTAATGCTATCCCTTCTCAAAAACACCACTCCCCCTCCTCTCTTGCCTCCCTTTCTGTCCTTCCTGTAGCATTTGTAACCTGGATCATTAAGCTGCCAGTCCTGTCCATCCCTGAGCCATGTTTTTGCAATTGCTATGATATCTCAGTCCCATGTTCTTAACCATGCCATGAGCTCATCAGCCTTCCTTGTTAGGCCTCTTGCATTGAAATAAATGCAGTTTAATTTATGAATCCTACCTTGTTCTCTGCTTTGCCCCTGCCTGCCCTGACTGTTTGACTTGCTTCTTTTCTCAACTGTACCAGTCTCAAATCGATCTCTTTCCTCAGTATTTTCCTGGGTCCCACCACCCACCTTACTAGTTGGGGAATGGGTCTGGGTGCGTTGCGCTTCAGCGGGTCGGTGTGGCCTTGTTGGGCCGAAGGGCCTGTTTCCATACTGTAAGTAATCTAAAAAAGCCCTCCTGAGCAGCTCTAAGAAATCTCCCTACCAGTATATTAGTCCCCTTCCAATTCGGGTGCAATCCGTCCTTCTTGTATAGGTCAATTCTACCCCAGACGAGATTCCAATGATCCAAAAATGTGAACCCTTCTCCCATATACCACCTCCCCAGCCATGCATTCATCTGCTCTATGCTCCTATTCCTCTCCTCAATAGCTCACAGCACCAGGAGTAATCCAGATATCACCACTCTTGAGGAGCTCCTTTTTAAATTCCTACCTAACTCTCTATATTCTTCTTTCAGAATCTCATCTCTTTCCCATCCTATGTCATTGGTTCCAATGTGTACAATGACATCCTGGGCCCTCTCCCCCGTGAGAACATTCTGCACCTTGTTTGAGACAACCTTGATCCTGGCACCAGGGAGGCAACACACCATTCTGATTTTTTGCTGCTGGCCACAGAAACGTCTGTCTGTGCCTCAGACTAGAGAATCCCTGACACAATCGATCTCTTGGAACCGATGTACCTCTCATTGCATTAGAGCCAGTCTCGATACCAGAAACTTGACTGTGCTACATCCCCCTGAGAATCCATCACCCCCTACATTTTCCAAAACATCATACTTGTTTGAAAAGGGGATATCCACAGAAGACTCCTGCACTACCTGCCTACCTCTTTTATCTTTCCTGGAGTTAACCCATCTATGTGACTGTATCTGCAACTTTTCTCCCTTCCTATAACTGCCATCTGTCACACTCCCTTGCTCTTGTAATTTCCTCATTGTCTTTAACTGTCTCTCCAACCAATCCATTTGATCTGATAGGACTCGCAACCAATGGCATTTATTGCAGATATAATCCTCAGTAACACGTAAACTCTCCCTTAACTCCCACATCTGACAAGAAGAGCATATCACTCTACTAAGGACCACTCTTGCTTCTTTCAGTCTACAGACCTAGAAAATAGGTCTTATTCCCCTACAAAACACTGCTCCAGGCTAACTTAATATTTATAGCTTATATTTTTAAGTTTAATCAAGAGACATGTCTCAATAAAACATATAATCAAGAAAGAACTGATTCTACTCACTACTTCAGACAGCAAGGCCACACTTAAAAATATTCACTTATCTGTTTCTGTGCTGTGACTTCTCCCAAACAGTTCCCCCAAGATCAATTGCCAATTTCACTGTTTGTTAGTTTTCCCAGATGCACTCCGATGTCCAGCGATACATGAATTCAATAGCAAAGGTGGCAACTGCTCAGGTTCACTGCTGCATCAGTTAGCAGTGTGGGTTTCTTTCTCTCTCTCTCTCTCTCTCTCCTGCACAGACCATGTGCTGCCTTTGTCTGTTCCTGTACCTTTTAAAAGTGCTGTTTGGCTTTGATTTTCTCCAAAGTTCCAAAACAATGCAACAGCGTATAAAACAGTAATTGCTGTTCCTGGAATTCGAGGGAATCACTTCCAACACCTGAAATACCTCAAAAGAGGAGTAACCTGTTACAGCCAGAAATTGTTTCCATCCTCCATTGTTTACTGAATTCAAAGTCCATCACCTGCCATTGTGGGATTCATACCCAGGTTCCCAGAACATTACCTGAGTTTCTGGATTAATAGTCTCAAGATAATAGTACTGAGCCATCCCCTTTCTTATCTGTGTTGTTATAAAGGAGAATGTCATGTACATAAGATATTGAATAAAAAGCATTGGACATTAAACATGTAAAGAGCTCCTGCTAACAAGACTACATTCTTCCATTCCAATGGCCACATGTGCTGAGAATTTTTCCTTAGTGTGTTAGGCAACTAAATGAATTATGCAAGAATTCAATGTTCATTTTAATTAAAGGAAAATGCTGTTATCTGCTGTGTGCCTTTAAAACGTCACTTATTAAGAATCAGAAACCAGCTGAAAAAAGAATCATTTTTTCACACTATTCTCACTCCTCTGTAATATGCACAAAAACATTACAGCAATCCATTATGATTAGGGTTGCTGACTCTCTTTAAATGTATTCCTAGAGATTTCATCACATAAATATCCCTGAGCTGCAGCCATTGATTGGCCAACCCATAATCCTTATGATGCATTGCCTTCCTACACCAAGTAGAAAGGAAAAAACACGCATAACTCAATTGGATGATGTTAGTCAAACTGCCTTTTAATCTCTCTCTTTCCATTTTCAATATTTTCATAACTGGTATGTAAGTTTTCAAAGAAAAACACAAAAATAATGTTTCTTCTAATGGTCCTGCGTTTCCCGCCAGGGTTTCATGCAGCAATGTCCTGTGAGATTGATCTTTAATTCCTGTAGATTCCAGACCAACTTTGGAAGATTGGCAACTCTCACCTTAATGGATTTCCTCTATCTGAGCAATAGGAGCTCCAGGAACATTGGTACCATTGTCAGTCAGGAATCTGCATACTTCATGACATTGTGTGTAGACTCTTTTCTTTGGAATATTATCTTTCGAAGCAATATGTTACATCCCTCCATAATATTACAGCTCCGATAGTTCCCTTTCCTCAAATCTTTCTCTTCCAGGTTGTTGCTGTTTTATCTGTCCTCCTTTGTGGAGTATAAGGCTACTTGCTGTAGCTGTGTGTGTCATTTATGAGCTGTAACTGATACACACTGTTTCTCTAAATTTGAAACAAATTCTCTGAATTTGAGCATGTTCTAAGAAGTGATTAATCTTTTCCAAAAACCTCATGGGGATCCAGTTAGTGCTAAGTGGTTAACCTTTTCAGCAGGAAGAAATGCCAAAAGTAGGATTTGATGATGTATCTAAAAAAAACTTGAACTTTTTTTAAAACCTTGAGGTACAAACCACCTGGGATAATGTAATTAATGGTGCCTTTCAATTTAGCCAGAAATCTTTATCATAATCCTGCACTTGACATATAGGTGCTATATTTTACTTTTCACATTATCATGAGCTATCATTTTCAGTTTATTTTATTAGTGTATTGTGTACTTAAGATGTGGTTACCTCACTGTCTTTACTTGCTTGTGAGTTTCTCTTCAAATTCCTTTTCCTCATGCATCATCCCTGACCTCACAATTGGATCTTCTCTACTGTGTTATTTTTTTCATGGATCATGGATGTAGATTTTCTAAATCATACATATTCTGTAACTTAATGTGATTGATCTCATTCCATTTCTATTTATGGTCCAGTTGATTGTATTAGATACAGCTCTTCCCTTGTATGCTAATTATCCAAGCTGCACATATTGCTTTAGTTAGAAGGCAACTGATGTTGTTAAATAAAACAAATTCTGACAGCTACAGAAAGAAGCATCCAAAGTGCTTGAAACAAGTTGGTTCAATTGTGTAATAGTCTCATTCGAAACATAGTTTAGGTCTAATTTTCTAGGATGTCATACAACAAGAATTACTTACTACAATTGCACGCTATGTTTTGGTCATAAAACATTTGAGGACCAATGAAGATACACTCTGACTTCTGATCCTCTGCAGGACATTCAATCATAACCAGTTGAATGTGGCCTGAGTACAGCAAAGAGACAAATGCATTTATTTCTGTCGGATTTTTGGCTTCCCCACAGCACAGATGAGCTATTAACTTCATCAGTAAGAACTGAAAATGTATTAATTTGAATGTCCAACCATAAATGTAAATGCCAAATAATGGGGATGTACTCATGGTACTCATACTTCAGATCACTGTTCTAAACGTGTCATCTTCAGCAGAGAGGTTCAGAAAGATGAATGGATTGCAGGAAACATAGTCCGTGTATCAAGTCATGAATAATTAAATCCTTCAGAAACAAGATTGAGAAGGCAATCTGTATGTTCACTTCTAGCTTTTAATCCTTACACAGATAATTGGGATGGTGACAGGGATATGTGTGCTGGGAAATAGTTTTCTACAAAGTTCCACTCATAAAGTGAAGAAGACCATGATGGCCTATTGAAGGATTCCGTTCAGGATATCCATAAGCATATATTTTTATTTATTCTTTCAGAGGATGCAGGCTCTTTGTCCTGGAGAAGATGGTGGTAAACTGCTTTCTTGAACCTCTGCAGTCCTTGGGTGGTAAAATCATCCACAGCACTGACAGGAAAGGAAATCCAGAAAATTCAGACAGTGACAGTGAAGGAATATTGCTATATTTCCAAGTCAGGATGGTGAATGCTTGAAGGGAAATAGCAGGCATTGGTGTTCCCAAGAAGTCTTGGTGTGTTGCTACAGTGTTTCATAGAGAAAGAGATGCAGCAGTAAGCTGAATGGCTAGAGAACAGTGGTGACTTGTGTGCCCAGATAATTAAGTGAAATTTCACCAACCTTAGGGATATGGGTCATGCAATGTTGAATAACTCTGTAGGATGGTTCTTCTTTTGTGGTGATAATTATAGACAAGGACAGTTATGATCAAAACTGAAACAATGAACAGTGCAAAAGCACAATTATGAATAGGAAACACTAAAGAAAATTGTGAAGACAGAAAACATAGGAAATCTATTATCTCTTATCAGGAAAAATTAAAAACACTGCAAGCACTTGAAGTTCTCGTAAGTAGTTAAGCAAATATTTCATAATGAACATGTGAACGAAGCAGTGTATTAAGATTGTGTTTACACGTACGTGAATAAACATTAAATAATGCAATATATTAGTACATACGCATGTGTAAGGCATAGTATGAGAGCATATTTCTCTGGAACCCTACAGGCTCAGGTCCCAGTTCTATATAAACATGATACAGCTCCTCATGCAGGTATGCAGTAACTATTTTTAGATTAAGGATACAGTTAACCTTTCACTCTCCAAGCTGCAATTTCCATTTTAATGATAACGTCTTTTTGTCAAGTCATGCAGGATTTCTCATAGAACATATTTCAGTACTAATTTGTTCAACAATATTAAACTGATTCACATTAATAGAATGTTTCAAACAATGTCTTGTTAGAATACCAGAAATTCAGAATGATAACAACAGTATTTATAATTAATACTACAGCAATAGAATACATCACCAAAAACAGTAACAACTTTTAAAGTGTGAGACAGAGTGGGAGAGCTTGACACTGCATGAAAACTGCATGCTATCTTTTGCTATCTATGAATCCTTGTGTCACGGGCTCAGTATTCACTCAATTTGTCAAGCTCAGAACATTTGGAATAGGGTTCTGAATGTTGCTCCAAGGGAGAATGGCAATTCCTTAGACAGCACCTTCAAAACATTCACCTTCACTAATTAGAAGGACACTGACAGCAGATACATGAGAACACTAATGACTGCCCATTCTCTGAGCTGCACACCATCCTGATGTGGAAATATATTGCTGTTCCTTCACTGTTATTCAGATAAAATCCCAGAACTTCCTTCTATCTGGGTGTGTACCTACATCCCTAGCAGCTGGCTCCTAGAAGCTCCTTCGGTCTAGCACAAAACTTGGGAAAGAAAGGAATTGGTGTGGAAAATTGTTTCTTATTGATCACTGCAGCAGCACGCACTTTATGGACATATCTGTCATTTGTCATTTCAGGCTGTAAGTGTCTGAAGTGGTTAATTGTGAGGAATGTTTTAAGCACAACCCAAAATGATGACATCATATTGACTTCATAGCAGAACAGCTCAGCACCTTGAAGGAATGCATCTGTGGCTTCCTCATGGTCGCTGTAACAATCCTTTTCGTATCAATGCAATTGGCGACTACTTTGTAACACACAATCAATCAAATCTTGTTCAATATAAGAGCCTCATCTATTTAGTCCACAAAGTACTGATCCTCTACCACACTCAACCAAGTATGCCTCTGTAGATCCCTATTCTAAAAAGAGGATGGTGGCAACAAATCCACCCCTTAGCAGACTTTGGTTAAATGCACATGCAATAAGATGAGTAATGGGACAAATTTCATTTTGCTACCTTACACAACATACCACTGGAGATTTACCTATCCATGCAAAGAGAAAGAACAAAATTTTTAGAACCTACTGAAGAAACACTGGGTGGCAAAATTCAGCAAGGAAGATCCACAGCCCAATAATAAATGCATTTCAAGTGGTAAGAAATGCACTGCAGTAGAAAAAGGTAGGAATTCCCTGGAGAAAGTGAATTAGTACTTCCAAAGCAGATACAGATTTTATGGCAGATTGATTGTAGAAATAGTTCCAAAAGCACAGCTCAGCTTAAAAATTATCAGCACCTCAGTAAGTTTGAAATTCTTGGCAAGTAAGGGAAAACTTTAAAATATGGTGCACTGTTGCAGGCTGGGAAGGGTAAAGATAAAGGTAGAACTCCCAGCAAGTATACAGTATGGGCATGGCCAAAGTGAGGGAATTTAATGGCCACAAAAGCAATTTAAACCAATGTCATTAACAGAGATATTGCAAAGTTACAATTAAACTGTTAAGGGAGCAGATTAGAAACCTAGTCATCGAAGGAAGAAGAAATTTAGAAGACTTTGTTAAAACTGTGTTAAATACAGAAAATATGATCTCATACTGCAAGGAGTGGAAATCATCCAAAAGCAAAACAATGAAAGAAATGAGGATCATTGTTCATGCCATAGTCCGTGGGATTCCTCCAGAAGAAAATAATTAAAAAAGAAGGATGCATCTTTTAAAACTGTGAATTGGGAAGTATTTTTGTAGAAGTATGATTAAAGTTGGTGTATTTATTGAAACCATTTAGGAAATGGAAACCATTAACTGATGCTGGATCCAGTGAAGCTAGAGATTTTCTATTTTAACCATTAAAGATTGAAATCCTTCACCTTTTTCTGCTAAATATGTGAATCCTCTGTTTGGCAACAAGAAGATTAAATTCCTCTTTTTTTTTTA
This sequence comes from Chiloscyllium plagiosum, assembly GCF_004010195.1. Lineage (NCBI taxonomy): Eukaryota > Metazoa > Chordata > Chondrichthyes > Orectolobiformes > Hemiscylliidae > Chiloscyllium > Chiloscyllium plagiosum. Next base: position 75,498,848 of record NC_057713.1, read on the forward strand.
GATTGGATTACAGTGTGGAAACAGGCCCTTCGGCCCAACAAGTCCACACCGACCCGCCGAAGCGTGACCCACCCATACCCCTACATTTACCCCTTACCTAACACTACAGGCAATTTAGTATGGCCAATTCACCTGACCCTGCACATCTTTGGATGGTGGGAGGAAACCGGAGCACCCGGAGGAAACCCAAGCAGACACGGGGAGAACGTGCAAACTCCACACAGTCAGTCGCCTGAGGTGGGAATTGAACCCGGGTTTCTGACGCTGTGAGGCAGCAGTGCTAACCACTGTGCCACCATGCCGCCCACTTTTGTTGCAGAGCAGAAGGGGCTTCCAGGCCTGCAGCACAAAGCAACACAACTGCTAGTACTACAAGTAAAAGTCTTTAGGTAATAGAACATAGAACATAGAACATAGAACATAGAACAGTACAGCACAGAACAGGCCCTTCAGCCCACGATGTTGTGCTGACCACTGATCCTCATGTATGCACCCTCAAATTTCTGTGACCATATACATGCCCAGGAGTCTCTTAAATGTCCCCAATGACCCTGCCTCCACAACTGCTGCTAGCAACGCATTCCATGCTCTCACAACTCTCTGTCTAAAGAACCCGCCTCTGACATCCCCTCTATACTTTCCTCCAACCAGCTTAAAACTATGACCCCTCGTGTTAGTCATTTCTGCCCTGGGAAATAGTCTCTGGCTATCGACTCTATCTATGCCTCACATTATCTTGTATACCTCAATTAGGTCCCCTCTTCTCCTCCTTTTCTCCAATGAAAAAAGTCCGAGCTCAGTCAACCTCTCCTCATAAGATAAGCCCTCCAGTCCAGGCAGCATCCTGGTAAACCTCCTCTGAACCCTCTCCAAAACATCCACGTCTTTCTTATAATAGGGCAACCAGAACTGGACACAGTATTTCAAGTGCGGTCTAACCAAAGTTTTATAGAGCTGCAACAAGATCTCACGACTCTTAAACTCAATCCCCCAGTTAATGAAAGCCAAAGCACCATATGCTTTCTTAACAACTCTGTCCACTTGGGTGGCCATTTTAAGGGATCTATGTACCTGCACACCAAGATCCCTCTGTTCCTCCACACTGCCAAGAATCCTATCCTTAATCCTGTACTCAGCTTTCAGATTCGACCTTCCAAAATGCATCACCTCGCATTTATCCAGGTTGAACTC